>NC_137126.1:48337882-48387882 GCF_949319135.1 Squalius cephalus | reverse complement strand
CTTTAAAATAGGGCCCGAAGTGTGTTTCTGCTGCTCTAGTGTAACGGTTTCTATCAAGACCAACTTTAGAGGACTTATTATAGTTATATATGCAAAATTGTTGCATACAAACAAAAAAGTTGCATTTTATAAATGTACCCATTGTATTGTTTGTTGAATGCTGAATCTGTATTTCAGCATTCACGCTTTTAAATGTTCAAAGTAAACAAATGTTTCAAACGGATTAAAGTGCAAAGAACTTATGTAGATGACAATAACAATAACAGAATCAAACATTTTCACATTTCTTATCTGGCATGTTTTAGTCCATATTAAAATGTAAAAAAAAAAAGATGTAAACAAATGTTTGAAAATAAATATTAACTAAATACTGTTTGACTTCCTGTCTTCTCCGTGACAAGCAGGAAGTGCTGGACAGATTACTTGCTAAATATAATCTGTTACTGATTATAATCACATGATGAAAATTATCGGTATTAATATAATCTAGATTACTCATTCCATGTAATGTTTAAACTTATTTTTGACTACTTGTTAAAAAAAAAAAAAAAAAAAAAAAAAAAAATATATATATATATATATATATATATATATATATATAACTTACCTGCATGTGAATGTGTCCTTTATCCAACATCAGAGAACTGTGAACATGCACGTTATATTAAAATTTATTTA
Organism: Squalius cephalus; assembly: GCF_949319135.1. Lineage (NCBI taxonomy): Eukaryota > Metazoa > Chordata > Actinopteri > Cypriniformes > Leuciscidae > Squalius > Squalius cephalus. The sequence continues at coordinate 48,387,204 of NC_137126.1, read as the reverse complement.
AAATCTCAGGAGTCTCAAAGTAAATATTTTAAGTCAAAAAGTTTGTGAATCCCTGCATTACATGATCAAACAATATTAAACATCAAAACAGCAATGCCATTACACATGCAGAGTTCTCCAGGTTTGCAATATATTTTTGTCCAAACTTTTGTCCAGATCGTTTAGCGAAGGTCACTGGATATGATGAAGACATTGTTTCACATTTTAATAACAGCAGTGTTTAGTAATTCGCATTATTAATCATCTTAAATGTAAATGAGAGGTGCTTTTGTCCCCAAATCTAGAAGCATCACAGATTTATTTACATGGCCATTCATGTAGACAAAGCTAAATTAAATGACACACAATTGGATTTTTTAGAAAGGAAAATATAAAAGAGTAAAAAGAAGAATTTTTTAATTATGAATAATTTGCTGCCATTGTGTGAACAATAATGCACATGTAATGCAATATAATAAAATGTGTCATCCATAGAAAAGTAAATGTAATTGATTATGAGCAAGTACTACATTTTTGGAATCTGATTATGTAATCCAGATTACATGTAATCCCTTATTACCCAGCACTGCAACTGGGTTACATTTCACTGGCTGATGGAAACTTATAATAAGGTTTTCAGAATTATTCACTGTATTGTAAAGTGCACACAATAACAATAGCATGCATGTTTATCACTGCAATTATATATCCGGTCAAATGTCTACTCTAGTGGCACCAATTGGAATTACAAATAGAATTGTGTGTTTTCCGTTCCTTTAGGAGACATGGGATCCTTTAGGATTTTCTCCCGTTGGCAGTGCCAGCATGGCTCTGTTTCTCCTCAGAAAGATCAGACTATACCATTAACACACTTCTGTACATCTAACCATGACACTGGAAATAGAGTTAGCCGAACTCTTTCTATGTCTGTCTCTTTCTTTCTTTCCGTCGGTCTTTCTCCGTCTCTGATGAATTATAGTTTGTGTAGGCCGTCTATACCATATGTTTAACTCCAGTATAGATGGAGGTTTCTGAAGATTCGACTTTAACTACAGATTCCTGTTTTCTCTTGTGCACGATCCAGCTGGAGGATTTATTGATCTCTTCATGGAAAGGAAGTTATTTGTAGAAGCCAAAAACAGCCTGACATGGGAACCAACGGATATGTGGATGTTGTATTTGTTGGTTTGATGTCTTTTTTTGATTTAGCACAATTTTGTTTTATTTTATTTATTTTATTATGTTATTTAGTTTTATTTTTAATTGTAATTTATTGTATTGTTAATTTTATTTTAATTTATTTTGTTATTTTATTTTATTTTTTGTTTTGTTTATTTTATTTTATTGTTTAATTTTGTTTTGTTTATTTTATTTATTTTTGCATATTTATTTTATTGCATTTTTAATATTATTTATTTGTTTATTTTATTTTGTTTAATTTTTGTATTATTTTATGGTTTCATTTGTTTTATTTAAATTTTTATTTTTATTTTTCCATAAATTGTTTTACTTTAGTTAGTTAGGTTAGTGTCAACAATAAGTGTTGATATGTAAATGTGGGCGATCATATGCTAATGAGCTCATGGTCATGACATCATAATGATGATGCTTTTTGAAGGACCGTGATTGGATGCTGTATGACAGATGATTGGAGGGAAGAGTGCTTGATGATGTGACCAATAAAGTGTCAATTTATTTTGATGTGCATTGATGAATTGTTCAAAGCAAGATCAGAAACATTTACAGTTTTAAAGGGGTGTTATAATGCCCTTTTCACAAGATGTAAAATAAGTCTCTGATGTCCCCAGAGTGTGTGTGTGAAGTTTTAGCTCAAAATACCCCACAGATATTTTTATATAGCATGTTTAAAATTGTCACTTTTTGAGGGTGAGCAAAAATGCGCAGTTTTTGTGTCTGTCCCTTTAAATGCAAATGAGCTGCTGCTCCCGGCACAGGGGGCGGAGCTTCAACAGCTTGTGTCCTTTTACCTCACACACACATGCACTGAACATTTCAAAAACTTTTAGCCTTTTATGTTCAAACCGGAGTCAGACAATGATGGAGAGACTCAAGAAGCTGATGTGTAGTTATCTTCTAGTCATTGATTAGCATATTCTGTCTTCATAATCTATAACTCGTGTTCAGGGGGCGGGGTTTATGTAAATTCTAGGGTTGGTGATGTCACTAACCCGGGAGGAATGTGGTGTAGTCTCTACCAGCCGTTTGTTGTAGTCCTTAAAAAGCGATTTCTTTAAAAGCAAATATCTTCCTTTGCTTTGAACTTTGAGCGTTGTAACTTTGCAGATGTTGTTTATGCTCAAACAGCAACATTACACACTAACTAAAGTTAGACAAGTCAAATCATAACCAAGCACCCCTTTAAGAAAGTAAATGGTGTTTTTTTTAGTTGTTTTTGTTGTCGTTGGTGTTTCGCGTCTCTGACAGCCGGGTCGCTGTTACTAGCATCCATTGTTCCTGACTCTGCTCCTCTCCAGCTGTCCTGAACACGATCCGCTGAGTTTAGCAGCTGCCGGAGAACGACGGAGACAGATAAACCTCGGGATGATGATGAGGGCTCGTTCTGTTTGGTTTGGACTTGATCTTCTGATACTCTGATAAGAGTTTGTAACACTGTTGCTCTGTTTGTTTGAAGAGCAAACGTCATTAGCACAAGTGCCACAACAGTTTAGCGGCTGCGATGTTAGCGACTCGCTTTACTAAAACTGCTCCGCCGATGACAGACTCATTAGTGTAATGAGCTGCTAGTTACTGTGGTGTGTATGAGCGGTTAAGACATCAGCGCTCGTGTGTGTGCTGAACGAGATCATGCCTCCTGCTGGCCACACACACACACACACACACACACACACAGACCCTGGATGATTGTCTTCTACAATGAAAAGCTTGTTTAGGATAAATTCTAAATCAGATATTCCTCAATCAGTGCTTTTATCCGAAACTATCTCCCATTCCGGCCCCTGAGAGTCTAGTGTGTTCTGTACCTATAAGGGCAGGTGGTATGTTTATAATTGTGTTTGTGTGTGTGTGTGTGTGTGTGTGCATGTGTGTCCTGGTAAACCCTACATTATTGGGACATAATGTCTTCACAGAGATGGTAATATCTGAAATCCTTGACCTTGTGGAAAACAGCTTATAAATCAGACTAAGTGATGTTTTATGAAAATGTAAAAGTGCAGAAAGTTGTGTGTGATGGGTAGGTTTAGGGGTCGGGTGAGTGTGTGTGTGTGTGTGTGTGTGTGTGTGTGTGTGTGTGTGATGAGTAGGTTTAGGGGTCGGTTTAGTGTGTGTGTGTGTGTGTGATGGGTAGGTTTAGGGGTCGGGTGAGTGTGTGTGTGTGTGTGTGTGATGAGTAGGTTTAGGGGTCGGGTTAGTGTATGTGTGTTTGTGTGTGATGGGAAGGTTTCGGGGTCGAGTTAGTGTGTGTGTGTGTGTGAGATGGGAAGGTTTCGGGGTCGGGTTTGTGTCTGTGTGTGTGTGTGTGTGTGTGTGAGATGGGTAGGTTTAGGGGTCGGGTTAGTGTGTGTGATGGGTAGGTTTAGGGGTCGGGTTAGTGTGTGTGTGTGTGTGTGTGTGATGGTAGGTTTAGGGGTAGAGTTAGTGTAAGGGGAGAGAATATACAGTTTGTACAGTATAAAAACCATTATGTCAATGGAACATGAAAACACAACGTGTGTGTGTGCTTGTGTGTGTCTGTGTGTGTGTGAGAGAGATCTCGTTTTAATTCAACATCAAGATTTTAAGTTCTTTATTTGTTTACTTATTTTATGAGGAAAAGTGTGTACCTTATCTAAAAAGGCATTTGGTACAATGATTAAAAATGTTAAAATTAATACTTTATTATCATTTTATTTTTTAATATTATTATTATTGGTTTTATTATAGGTATTGTTTTGTATATTCATTTATATTTTTGTATTTAGAATTTTTGTTTATATTATTATTTATACATTTTTAAATATTATTATTATTATTATTTGTTTTTTATCATCAGATTTTTTTATATATATATATCCTAACTGGTAAAAACTGCTTTTTCTAGTTAATTTTATGTGAATTTAATGTGACAAATGAATTTTAAAGTCTAAATATTCCATGCACTCCCTCAATAAGCATGAGCTCATGATGTATAATAATGCTTGTAATTTCATGTTAACTAGCACACAACACACACTCCAGCAGTGCGTCATGATTAATCACTGAATCGACAGGCGTCCTTCATAATTAGCCGTAGTTAATCTCTATAATTGTCTGTGCAGATTTGGGTCATTCATGGCTGCAGGTTAACGAATGCTGATGTTCTTTTGAACTTTCTATCCATCAAAAATAAATAAATTGCATCACGGTTTCCACTAAAAACGATTCCCAACTTTTGACCAGTAGTGTAGATTAGACACACTGTGTGTGTGTGTGTGTGTGTGTTGTCTTGCAGAGTATGGCACTAGTAATGCTTGACGTGTTCTCAGTGTGTTCAACACAGTCAGTAGAGCTGAAACACACTAGATTACACATTCAGGCCGTCGCTCAGAGAGGAACTGAAGCCTGCCGAACACATCTCTACCTTTCATTTCACCCTCTTTCTCATTCCCTCATATCTCATTCTCATCTGTTGCTCTTGGCAGGTACAACCCTTTGTGATTTATCAGCCGTCATCTCTTATCGCTGTCTCGTATGTGCTAGGTCTTTCTCTTTACTTTGCTATCGACAGGCTTTTATTTCCCATTCACCTTCACAATAAAGTCTACAACAGGATCTCAGGGAAAACACACAGTGGACTTTAGTCCAGTTGAATACTTTTCAAAATAAGAGTCCTTAGACACGAGACAGGAATTGCAGCTGTTAGAGATATTGGTGTTTCTCATGCGTACTTTGTGATTTGAATCCCATCGGAATCTGCAATGTGTGTGTGTTTTTCTCACACAACCTCAGGAAAAATTCCAGGGCAAATTACCCACCGTTTTCCAGCAAACTCGACGGGAAATCGAATCCCGTCCGAACACGAATGTCTGTGATTTTGTGATATTGCACACCAATCTTTTGCATGCTTTCATTTCAATATGGATGGTATCCGACGAAAATGTTTAATTTATGGAAACTGCAAAAACTGCTCATTTTAAGATCAGTGTCAGGTACGATACTTGTCTAGATGCAAGTTTATTATAAACAACCACTTCTATAAACTCATGTGACGTTTACTTAAGTAGGACTTTTATAGTAAATCAAAATTATATCAGAGCAGAGCACATTCCCACATCCAGAAAACACTCACTCGTGTTCGTCCCGTCCGAATCGGTACATGAAATCACAGACCTCGAGTGTGATGAGAAGTGTGACTCAAACATCGTTTTGAAAACTAGTCCGTCCGCAAAGGGCTTTACTTTGACTGTTTTGAGTTCAGTTTTTACTCTGACGTCAAACTGATTCATTCATTGGATGTGAATCATTTTTTCTTTTGCTTGATGTCATTCAAGTTAAAAATCAAGAGTAAATAAGTAAATTTAATAAGTAAATAAGTACTTTTCATTTGTTAAGTATTTAATAGGCAAGAGTTTTAGCTTTAAAAAAGTAATCAATGTACTGTAGTCAATCATTTTAACCCTTAAGACTCATCTCTGATCACCAAAATTATATATTTAAACGTTTTTTCCTTGAAAAACAATTTCTTCATGCCTTAAAATATCTTGAATGTAACTCGACACCCTTGCCTCATTTAGTATGCGTGGTTCTATGAATATGCAAATGAGCCCCGCCTCCACTCACTCACTCAGCTCAGAGATCCACTGGTTGACGATCACACGTTGATCTGATTGGTTACAAGGTAGTTAGTGACGTCAGAAACAGCAGCGATTTCAAAGCGTGTTTTTGAGACTGTCTTTGGTTCACTGCAGTTTTAAGGAGGAAATACTCAGCAATGGTGTTAGATAACATGTGTTGTTTATACTGATATATCGGTCAGGCTGTTAAGTCATTCACTTTCTGAGCATCAGACATTATCGACATCAACTGATTAGATTAGATTAGATTAGATTAGATTAGATTAGATTGGATTAGATTTAGCCTAGATTAGATCAGCTTTATTGTCAGAGCGCAGAGTACAATTGAAGAAAGAGCCCATGAAATAGTTTACATCCAACCAGAAGTGCAAAATACACCACATTATTGACAATGTGTAAAGTTTAACCATTTGCACATGGAACCGCACTAAGATGCACATATCTCTGGGAATAAACCATATAGGGCCTTAGAAATGAACATCCCAAAAAAAACGTTTGTTAAGAACCATTAAAGGAGAACTCCGGTCAATTTTAACATTGAGCTCATTTTTTTGTAAATTTGGAGTGCTGTCAGTACAGAGAACAACGACAAAAATCGGTGTTGCCTACACCGTGTTATCCTCTTTTTAAAATTTGCACCCTGTTGACTTCAATGGGGCAAGTTTTAAACCTGCTTTTAGCCTCTTAACATCCTTGATGTGTCATTACAAGTGCACAGCCATGTGAGTGATTCCTTCTGAGTGAACGCGGGTGAATCTGACTGCAGTAGATGTGAAAGATATGAATAAAAATGATGTTATTTCAGCCAGCGCTCATACCTGTACTTACATTCTGTTTTCGGTTGAAGTCCACAGTAGTCGATTGTCGAGTTCACGCGCATAGGTTTAGTACGTACGATCATGCGCCCGAACTCGACAATCGACTACTGTGGACTTCAACCGAAAACAGGAAGAAAATACAGGTATGTGCGCTGGCTGAAATAACATCATTTTTATTCATATCTTTCACATCTACTGCAGTCAGATTCACCCGCGTTCACTCTGAAGGAATCACTCACATGGCTGGGCACTTGTAATGACACATCAAGGATGTTAAGAGGCTAAAAGCAGGATTAAAACTTGCCCCATTGAAGTCAACAGGGTGCAAATTTTAAAAAGAGGATAACACGGTGTAGGCAACACCGATTTTTGTAGTTGTTCTCTGTATTGACAGCACTCCAAATGTACAAAAAAATGAGCTCAATGTTAAAATTGACCGGAGTTCTCCTTTAATGTATCTTTAATGTTTCTAGAGTTACAGGCACCTAACTTTGGTAAAAGAATATTTGTATGCAATTGTTTTGACAGAAGGAAACGAGATCATGAGATTGACCTCTGAAAATGTGTGCAATTTTAACAGTTTATTCACAATGGGATTGAACCATATAGGGCCTTTAAAATGAAGATGCCAAAAGAAAGGTTTGTTCATAAGAGCGAAAATCGAATAAGATATTACGATATCTTTAATCATACAGTACTTGAGTCACAGGCATGCAAACTTTGGGGGAAAAGTGCTTTTCTCCCATTTTTGGACTGTCACTGTTGGCATATAATGCAACAAGGATTTCTGAAGGCAACAGATGTTACTAATAGGCCTGTCTATCTGTGTGTAAAAATAAAATAATGATGCTGCCATCTTTCTAAAGTCATTTTTTTCCCCCATTAATTTGGCTCCGAATGTCATTCTGGCCCCCTCAAAAAACTGGTTTAATCAGTAAATATTCACTCATGACGTTTATTATTTTGGCTCTCATCACTATTAATGTTTGTCTGTCTTCAGAAAAAAATATTAACAAAATCAAACATTTTAGTCACGGGGAAGTTTCCAAATTTCGTTTGTTTTGACACGGACTGAGCCATTTAATGTTACAAAATATTTCTGTTTCAAATAAATGCTGTTCTTTGAACTTTAAATTAATCAAAAAATCCGGAAAAAAATACATACATGTTTTTTGATCATCAAATCATCATATTAGCATGATTTCTGAAGGATCATGTGACACTGAAGAGTAATGATGCTGAACATTCAGCTTTGATCACAGGGATAAATTACACTTTAAAACATATTCAGGTAGAAAACTGTTATTTAAAAGTGCAATAATATTTTATAATTTTACTGTATTATTTATTGGTTAAATAAATATAGTCTTGGTGAGCAGAAGAGACTTCTTTTAAAAACATTCAAAAGATCTTACTGACCCCAAACTCTTGAACGGCAGTGTAAAGATAATAATATTGTGAGATAATAATATTGCTGAATCAGAATTCCAGTCATTTCTCTTCAATAGTTAATTATCGTTGTACAGTATGCATTTAACCGTGTACAGCTACAGTGTGTTTGTTCTGTAAAGGTCAGAACATTGTAAAATATCTTCAATGACTGCGTCTCTTTTTAATGCATCCGACTCGTTTGATCTTGAGATTTGCTAATAACTGTGACTCATGACTTGTTTGCAAGATGCATGATAAACGGAGCAATATAAACAGACGTGGTGTCGTAATGTGAACCTTCCGTTATAAACATTGATTTACCGCAATCCAACATCCAAACAGCCTCGTAGCAGATTTAACGACTAGAACGCAGGAAGTCACTGTGACATTGTTTATCGTTCATGTGCGTGTCCTGAAATAGTCCTCTGAACGACGAGTTCAGCTTCGGACCCGTTTCATCTGATCCGCTTTCTTCCAAGCGCTGGGAATCATGGGAAATAAGATAGGAGAGGTCATGTGGTTTCTCTGTTCTCAACTGGACAGATGTCCTAGTCAGATATACTGGATGTTTGAGATTTGTGTGTGACACAAGTTTGCCAAATGTGACTTTATTAATAATTTTCAAAGGATTTGCTTTAATTCAAAGTGGCGCCTGATCGGTGCGGTGAGGCGTTTCTGTGTCGGTTAGAGATATTTGCTCAGTGTTGTTGACTTTTACGATTAAATGTACGTTTATGTTGTGCGAGGACGTTTATGGACCTCGGAGCAGATAACACAGAGTTCAACGTTAAAACTCTCGTCTGTAAACACACACACACACACACACACACACACACACACACACACACACACACACACACACACACACACACACACACACACACACACACACACACACACACACACACACACACACACACACACACACACACACACACACACACACACACACACACACACATCATACAACTGCAGCTGTCACAGGTCTATATATCAGCAACTGTGAGGTTTAGAGTCAAAAGTCCAAATACACACATGCTTATTTTCTCTAGAAGTGCTTTTGTATGTTGCTTTCAAACACCCAGTTCGGATATGCCTTAAATTAGGATTATTTTTGGGATCATTTTCTGTCTTCATATAGGGAAAAAAAACTGGGTGAGGTTCTATTTAGAAAGTCAAGAACCGACTCATTCTTAAAGAATCTTTACGTTATTAAACGTTTCTTTACAAGGAGAAATGTCTTAAATGATTGCATAATATTCATAAAATTTTTTCTACTGATAAAGTATGTTTACAGGTTGTTGTTTTTTACAAGCGACAAACACACTTTTGTGACTCATAAAACAATGACCTAAAAACCCCGACAACAGGTAGCATTATGCAATGTTTTCTTTTGTGACTCTCTACTGGTTATAATTCACTGCAGTTTATGTTACATGATCGATGCTACATCTTCAGTTACATCTAATTGTTTTGATATGATAGTATTACATTTTTTAGATTCGAAATAGATTTCAATATGGTATTACTGTAGAAATTTAGCAATTTGCTGTCTTTCCATTTTGATAACGTTGACGTCTGTACGCACACCGTTTCAAAAACGCAAATTAAAACATTTCCATTTTGAGTACATCGTTGTCTTTAGTGCACAATATACCGGCAACCATATCAGTATCGGTTCATTTTTAATGTTATCGTTATCGGTCCAATAAAAAAAATATGGCCGATATATTAAAGCGGATACATAATGTATTATTTCCTCCAGCTGAGACTCTTCAGATGCGCACTGTTCAACATGATGGGTTTAAATTGCTTGAAATATGATTGAAATCACTTCAAAAAAGGAAAATACGGTTAAATGCAACACAAGTCTGTCATATCGGCTACATAAAATTATGAGAAAATCATTATAATTGTGTGCTTGGGACATGGATTTTAATGGTGAGACTTTTGTTTTTGTAATCAGGCTCTCAAAAATTATATAAAAACTTTAGATTTAATCAATATATCGGTTATCGGCTTTCAAATATAAAGAATTATCGGTTATCGGTATCGGCCAAAATGTTCGTATCGGTGCATCATTGTCGTGTAAACATACCCTAAGAGTGATATTTACTGCTATATAATCAAGGATTTTAAGTGTGTTATCAGTATCTAAACATATTTTGTGTTAAATTTTCACATTTATATAAGGTATGTTGGTCACAGTTTATGTTATGGCATATTTGCATGTTATGCAAACTATTAATATCATAGCAATATTTTGGAATGTTATCATTTGTATTTTTTTGCTCTTTCTATAATTGTCTTGTTGTATAGTTATTTTGCTATTTAATTCAGCTTTTGTTATGATGTATAACTGCATGTTTCTGTTGTGACACAAACTACACACCTCCAAAAATACAGTAACTGGCAACACTGGCCGTAGATTGTGGATTGATTTGATATGATTTTTCTCACTCCTGTCACAGCACAGGACAGATCATAGCCATAGAGACCTGATTTCAGTCAGAACTCGATTATGACCCAATATGTATGTTTTGTCAAGCAGGAAAGTGTGACAACATGCCCCGCGGTAGCATTAGTACTGTATCTTTTTCACTGGGCAGTCATGGTGGAAATTCTCTTTTATAGTAAAGATGTTTTGTGTCTATATAGAAAGAGACTTATTGCATGCAGTGAAGTTATAATAGTGCTTATTTACATATACAGTAGCAAAACAGCTTGTTTATTTCGAAAGGTCATGGAAAATTTAAACGAAATAAATACAAAGTGCGATTGTTTTTATTGCAAGAACCCTTAACTAACATTATACCTCACAAGTGTCTCCTTTAAAGAGCGTAAATGAAAGAACGCTGTATTTAAAGTTCAGGGCAGATGAGTTTCAGAAAGCTTGTGATGTGTGGATTGCTCTGGGCTCTCGCTGACAGGTGATGATGAATCTCTCAAACCCTCATCAGCCCGAGGCAGATCCGCTGTGATCAAGCTTCATCTTCTGAAGACCAAAGTCTGATGTGTCCCTAACAGAAGTACTGAGGTGTGCAGATGCTGGAAAACACTTTCAAAGATAATTGCGACTTTTTAATCTCACAATTGCGAGTTTACATCTCGCGATTCTGACTTTATTTCTCAGAATTGCGTGATATAAAGTCAGAGTTGTGACAGAATTGTGATATCTCGCAATTCTGGCTTTATAAAACGCAATTCTTAGAAATAAAGTCAGAATTGCGAGATGTAAACTTGCAATTGTGAGATAAAAAGTCGCAATTATCTTTTCAAATGTCTGAATTTTTTTCTCGCAATTGCGGGTATATCTCTCGCAATTCTGACTGTATATCACGCAATTCTGACTATATCTCGCAATTCTGACTTTATATCACGCAATTCTGACTATATCTCGCAATTCTGACTTTATATCACGCAATTCTGACTATATCTCGCAATTCTGACTTTATATCACGCAATTCTGACTATATCTCGCAATTCTGACTTTATATCACGCAATTCTGACTATATCTCGCAATTCTGACTTTATATCACGCAATTCTGACTATATCTCGCAATTCTGACTTTATATCACGCAATTCTGACTATATCTCGCAATTCTGACTTTATATCACGCAATTCTGACTATATCTCGCAATTCTGACTTTATATCACGCAATTCTGACTTTATATCACGCAATTCTGACTTTATATCTCGCAATTCTGACTTTATATCACGCAATTCTGACTTTATATCACGCAATTCTGACTTTATATCATGCAATTCTGACTTTATATCACGCAATTCTGACTTTATATCACGCAATTCTGTCTTTATATCTCGCAATTCTGTCTTTATATCACGCAATTCTGTCTTTATATCACGCAATTCTGACTATATCTCGCAATTCTGTCTTTATATCTTGCAATTCTGTCTTTATATCACGCAATTCTGTCTTTATATCATGCAATTCTGACTTTATATCACGCAATTCTGACTGTATATCTCGCAATTCTGACTTTATATCTCGCAATTCTGACTTAATATCACACAATTCTGACTATATCTCGCAATTCTGACTTTATATCACGCAATTCTGACTTTATATCACGCAATTCTGACTTTATATCACGCAATTCCGACTTTATATCACGCAATTCTGACTTTATAACACGCAATTCTGACTTTATAACACGCAATTCTGACTTTATATCACGCAATTCCGACTTTATATCATGCAATTCTGACTTTATATCTCTCGCAATTCTGACTTTATATCACGCAATTCTGACTTTATATCATGCAATTCTGACTTTATATCTCTCGCAATTGACTTTATAACACGCAATTCTGACTTTATATCACGCAATTCTGACTTTATAACACGCAATTCTGACTTTATAACACGCAATTCTGACTTTATAACACGCAATTCTGACTTTATATCTCTCGCAATTCTGACTTTATATCTCACAATTCAGACTTTATATCACGCAATTCTGACTTTATATCACGCAATTCTGACTTTATATCTCTCGCAATTCTGACTTTATATCACGCAATTCTGACTTTATATCACGCAATTCTGACTTTATATCACGCAATTCCGACTTTATATCACGCAATTCTGACTTTATAACACGCAATTCTGACTTTATAACACGCAATTCTGACTTTATATCACGCAATTCTGACTTTATATCACGCAATTCTGACTTTATAACACGCAATTCTGACTTTATAACACGCAATTCTGACTTTATATCATGCAATTCTGACTTTATATCTCTCGCAATTCTGACTTTATAACACGCAATTCTGACTTTATAACACGCAATTCTGACTTTATATCACGCAATTCCGACTTTATATCATGCAATTCTGACTTTATATCTCTCGCAATTCTGACTTTATATCACGCAATTCTGACTTTATATCACACAATTCTGACTATATCTCGCAATTCTGACTTTATATCACGCAATTCTGACTTTATATCTCACAATTCTGACTTTATATCACGCAATTCTGACTTTATATCACGCAATTCTGACTTTATATCACGCAATTCCGACTTTATATCACGCAATTCTGACTTTATAACACGCAATTCTGACTTTATAACACGCAATTCTGACTTTATAACGCAATTCTGACTTTATATCACGCAATTCTGACTTTATATCACGCAATTCTGACTTTATATCTCGCAATTCTGACTTTATATCTCTCAATTCTGTCTTTATATCACGCAATTCTGACTTTATATCATGCAATTCTGACTTTATATCACGCAATTCTGACTTTATATCTCGCAATTCTGACTTTATATCACGCAATTCTGACTTTATATCACGCAATTCTGACTTTATATCACGCAATTCTGACTTTATATCACGCAATTCTGACTTTATATCACGCAATTCTGACTTTATAACACGCAATTCTGACTTTATAACACGCAATTCTGACTTTATATCACGCAATTCCGACTTTATATCATGCAATTCTGACTTTATAACACGCAATTCTGACTTTATAACACGCAATTCTGACTTTATATCACGCAATTCTGACTGTATATCACGCAATTCTGACTTTATATCACGCAATTCTGACTGTATATCACGCAATTCTGACTTTATATCACGCAATTCTGACTTTATATCTCACAATTCTGACTTTACATCACGCAATTCTGACTTTATAACGCAATTCTGACTTTATATCACGCAATTCTGACTAGGGCTGAACGATATTCTGTTTTAACATCGACATCGCGATGTGCGAATGAGCGATAGTCACATCGCCGGAACATGCGATGTGAAGGGTAACGTTAGTAGTACCCATAAGAGAACGGTAGCACACAGTAAACACGAGTTTGTTGTATGGCTTTTTGCTGGGGTGACATACGCGTTCTGCGTGCCTGCACAGTGATTGGTTCGCTGTGCCGCAGCTCACCGCAGCTCACCGCTCACAGCCAACATTCAAAAATGCGCGACGAAGAGGATCCGCCGCAAAAAAAAGTCAAAATCAGCTATTTGGGACTAGCCTATTTCGTCTACAAAAAGGAGGATGTTGACCAAAAAGAGGTAGGCTACTTTGCTGGAGTGTTATAAAGTTGTGGATGGTTGTCTTTTTTAAACATTCGTTTATTTTTCGTGTTTGCATTTATGAGGAAAAAACAATGTTACGTGATATTACGGATGCGACCGTTATGAAAGCGACACTAAAAGACTGCTTTAAAACTTTCACAGAGACCTCAAACAGAAAGCACAACGCTTTTCTTTAAAACGAATTTCGTTTTGTATTAATTGTATCTTAATTTTAATCAGTATTTCATTATCCAATTTCCTGGATTTAATAATGATTAATAATAATTAAATATAGCAGCCAGCGCCTGAACCCGAGATTAAGCTATGATCCATGAACCGAAACTCAGCGTAAAAGGTAGCCTACTCGCCTCACACACCTAAAAAAAAAAAAAAAAGAAAGAAAGAAATATATCTATTATCTACAGAAATCTCTACTTTTAAACAGAACCATTAAAAAAATATAGCTATATTTAATCTGTATGAAAAGTGCATTTCTCCCGATCACTGCTGCGAAGATCGCGAGTCAGTATATTGTCAACTTCATCTTTACAGAAAACACTTGTTTATTAATAAACAATTAAAAGGTCTAGGTGCCGTTTACATGAACACGTCACTGAATCAGCACAGAAAACATAATTTTTCAGGTCCTAGAACCCGAAGAACGTTAGGTCCTGCGTAGAACGTTCACCGAATTCTGAGAGAAATATGTTTCTGGAATAAAATATTAAGTGGCCTTTTTGTTACTTGTAATGAAGCTTGCTTATTAGTGAAATTATTAATAACATGGAATGGTAATTATTGACTTTAGCCTGGATTGATGGCTCGCAATATCGCGATATATATCGTTGGGAAAAAAATATCGCAATGTAATTTTTTTTCCAATATCGTGCAGCCCTAATTCTGACTGTATATCACGCAATTCTGACTTTATATCACGCAATTCTGACTGTATATCTCGCAATTCTGACTTTATATCACACAATTCTGATTGTATATCACGCAATTCTGACTTTATATCTCGCAATTCTGACTTTATATCACGCAATTCTGACTTTATATCTCGCAATTCTGACTTTATATCTCACAATTCTGACTTTATATCACGCAATTCTGACTTTATATCTCGCAATTCTGACTTTATATCACGCAATTCTGACTTTATATCTCTCAATTCTGACTTTATATCACACAATTCTGACTGTATATCTTGCAATTCTGAGATAAAAAGATCAGAATCAGAATTGCGAGATGTAAACTCGCAATTGTGAGGAGAAAAAGTCAGAATTGTGAGATTATCGCAATTATCTTTTTTATTTTTTATTCTGTGGTGGAAACAAGTTTAGTTTAGATTTACTGTGATGGGAACAAAATACTCAACAGAGATCCTTTCAAATGTGTCAACATGAAACTGCACATTTGTGTTGGTATATTTTAATGTTGGCCATATTCTTTACATCTCGTGAGTTTGGCTGTGACTGTTTATTTACAGATGTCCACTGTTTATTATTAAGTGTTTTAGGGATCCACCGATCATGATTCGCCGATTAAATTTGTTTTACAAGCAAATTGGCCAATTGCGATACTGGTTGACAATTTTCTTTTCTTTAAGTATGTTTATTTGCTCTATTATTATAGGCAACCACTGCATTCGTGATCCAAACAAAAATGCATCACCAGTTGTTTATGCAATTAAATTAGATTATATAATTTCAAGATTTAAAGCAAAAACAGAATGGTCTGACTTGAGCTTTGTGAAATGATGCTACATAAAACATACCTGCACAAAACAAAAACAGCAGACTGAATTAAAATGCAAATTCACTCTCTGACAGTAGGTGGCGTTTATGGAAAAAAACAGCATTTATAGCGTTTTACCGCTGTAAACAAAGCAGCGCTGTGCTTATTTTATACAGAGGTAAGAGGAAAAAAAGAAAATGTCATCAACTTTCCTCCGTCACTTTCTCAGCTAAAATAAAATGATACTAAAATCGCCATTAGGTGGCGGCAAATTCAGTGTTGCCAACTTAGCGCCTTTTTTAGCGACTTTTCAGACCCCTTTAGCGACATTTTAAAAAAAAAAGCGACGAGCGACAAATCTAGCTACTTTTTGGACAAACCTCAGTAACCTCCAAATGTTCCCAGCACAGTCCCGCGAGCACGAGGTTTGCGTTCTCCCTGCCGTCACACACCTCTCTCTGCGTCTACCCTGTTCAGTGAATGGCTGAGAGAGGAGCAGCAGCACGGAACAGACGTGAATGAGCAGTGTTGTTTCCACAGACTTATCACTTATCTTTTGTTTTATATTTAAAGAATTTAATTTTACCATTTTATTTTATTACTTGTGCTTATCACTTGTAATACTCACTATCACGTGCTTTAGTTCACCCAGTTTCCGAACTCTCTCAATTCAGATAATTTTACACATATAAAAAATAGTTATTCAACAGCTACTCGATCTATTGTCTGACAAAAAAATATAGTAAATGAGAACAGCTTTATTGGACATTTGGCTATATTATATTATATTATATTATAGTATGTAATATTAAAATACAGTATGTGAGCATGATCTTAACGAGAAAAAACATTAGGCAGGCAGAACGCAAGTATGCCGCGATGACGTCATGAATATGCTAATTGACGTATGACGTCATCTAGCGACATTTAGCGACTTTTAGGGAAGGCGTTAGCTACTTTCCTTTGAAAATAGTTGGCAACACTGGGCAAATTATTGTCTGAATGAGTAAATCATTGAATCATTCATTCAAATGATTCATTCAAAACGGCTGATTCATTCAGGGACAAAGGAAGTGATGTCTTTATGAGTGAGTCCTTCATTAGACCGATTCACTCGGTAACAAAACATCACTGTTGCTCGGATTTGTTTGGAACTATTTTCGTTGGCTGTAAAACAAGATACCGTAATATTGACAATATTGTGTCGAAAATGGAAATCACCTAATATTAGCTTCTTGTTTATTGAATTGTTGTTCAAAATCAATATCGCATTTGCAAACATGTTGATATTCGGGAAAACGGCGCTCTTGCTCGAGTGGTATTGGTTATAAATATTAAAAACAAACTTGTACGGTGGTTTTTGCACCATACTATACTTATTTTTTGCACCATATCTTGGTTTTCGGGGTCATTTGTATTAATTTTGATGTCATTTTTGCTACGACCCTCCTTTTCGAGGGCCCTTCTGTTGCGAGGCCTGTTTCAAACGAGACATAACATAGCAAGGGCTGCTACTGATCAGATTTGGTTAGTTTGTGTTAAAACGGTGTAACCCAAATGGATGGAAATTTTATGTGCAATTAAAATACATAAATATTATGCCTAAATATTTTTGGGGTCAGTTTTTCCCTTCTGTTTTGTATTACACTTGTTGTGCAGCTGTAGTTTCTGCTGTAAGAGAGTGTGTGTGTGTGTGTGTGTGTGTGTGTGTGTGTGTGTGTGTGTGTGTGTGTGTGTGTGTGTGTGATGGATCATGCAGATGAAGTTTCATCTGTGGCATCCTCACAGTGGCAGCTGGGATAGCGATCTGCTTTGATATAGTGTGTGTGTGTGTGTGTGTGTGTGTGTGTGTGTGATGTAGAAACCACCCCGGTCAACTTCCTCTTCCTCCTCTGATGTTCGGGCTTCACTTTTACATTCCTCAAGAAACTCTGCGTTTCTTTTTCCATGGAGTTCCAACAGAACTATGTGAAATATTTCTGTGTGTGTGTGTGTAGTAATATCCGGAGAGTGTTGTGGCTTCCACTGAAATTAGTTTTGTAAAATGACACAAAAGCAAGTTTTCCAGCTCACTTCATATGTACGCAGCAGGTGCTTCATCTGTTTCACCCAGGACTTTTCTATTGTATTGTAAGGTTTTTAATTGAAGTTAATTATAATGACTTCAGGCTAATCTCAAATCTGACCTAAAAGGAGAACTTTATGCCTTAAACTATTGCAAAAACATGATGTTTGCTTTAAAAAAAATGCAAGAGAGAAAGAGAGAGAGCAGGGTCCAGTTTCAATAAACCTCTAAAGTAAAGAAAAACCTTTCAATAATAAGTTTTAATGATAAGTGCATGATCAATAAAGGTCTAAACTTATGGGGTTTGCAAGATTTGTTTAATGTTCTTGAAGGAAATCTCTTCTGCTCACCAAGGCTGCATTTATTTGAGCAAAATTACAGTAAAATCAGTGAAAAATTATTACAAGTTAAAATAACAGTTTTCTGTGTGAATATATTGTAAAACATAATTTATTCCTGTGATCAAAGCTGAATTTTCAGCATCATTACTCCAGTCTTCAGTGTCACATGATCCTTCAGAAATCACTCTAATATGATGATTTGATGCTGAAGAAATATTCATGATTATTATCGATGTTAAAAACGGTTGTTCTTATGGAAACCGTGATACATTTATTTCAGGATTCCTTGGTGAAAACAGCACAAAAAACAGCATTTGTTTTGAAATAGAAAATCTTTTATAGCATTATACATGTCTTTACTGTCAATTTCTAAATAAAAACATTAATTTCAACAATAAAAGTCTTTTGAGCAGGATCATTTCTTTTTTTTTTTATGTAGTTTATGAACTTTTTCCTTTGAACTTTTAAAGGATAATTTTCCCCAGTGTTGTGCCCAAAGGTGAGAAGCAGACAGTGACTGAATGGGTTCGAGGAGGATGTGTGTGTGTGTGTGTGTGTGTGAGTCCCCGAGGCAGTGCATGCTGGGACGCCAGCTCGTCTCTGTCCCCTGTGGTCATGAATCTGCTTTAAGAGCTTCTGCATCTCATCTTCAGTTTGTGTGTGTCTGGCCCTCAGAAATCAAAGAGCTTTCATCAGCTTTACAAAGCCAACGGGAAATGCGCCTGTTCTGGAATCTGTGATGGTCTACTAACTATAAATGTACTATTGCAACCAGGGAAATGCTATCGTTCTAAAAATATTGATTTCAATCTATTTTCATTTCGAAACCGATTTTAAATCCCAAGAATCAATCTTTTAGTCAGTGCTGTTTTCAGCTGATGCGTGAACAAACTTCACTAACATCATTCGTAGCTCCTGCCATCCGATAATCACAATGTGCTTTGATACTTTTGATAAGAAACAAAGTCTCAGCTTTCAAATTCAAATAATAAACACAGTTTTGGCGCTCTTTAATAGATCACATAGCGCATGGGAACCGATCATCTCTTCCTCTTTACTATTAGTTATAGCAGCAAATCAACATGAATGAACATACAGATGAAACTTATTGAAATTAATTTCTCATGTAATCGCTCAAAAGACGTCAATAAAACAGCTTCACATAACAGCCATTCAATGACCATAAACTCAGCTAGAGAAATTAGGAGCATTTAAAAAAATATATGCACTATATTACATATTCATTATATACTGTTCTATATATTATGTTGGAATAAATCTGTCCGGAAAATACGTTTTTATTACAGCCACTGTTAAAATGTTTATATTTCAACAGTGAATTTGCATAGAAAGATTATTTAAGTTCATATAAAAACTGCCTTATATGCAATTTACATGTTTATATGCAACACAGCTTTTATTTAAGTGTGGATTATTATATCTGCAAGTAAACAGCGATTCAGTTTGTACCTTGAGTATGTAGCAGCTGATATGGTTCTCTATAGTTTCAGCATTAGTTGAGAGAAATCGAGCTGTTTTGATTGTGTGTGTGTGTGTGTGTGTGTATTTATAGGCCTCATGTTTCATCAGTTACTGTCAGGTCTTGTCGACTTCCTTCAACTCTGATCCTCCTCTTTCCCATTCCCTTCACATTCTCCAGAGTTTTTCCCTCCACCAGACCCAGACGTTGAATCACGCTGTCCAAACACACACACACACACACACACACACACACACACACACACACACACACACACACACACACACACACACAGACCGTGGGCTGAAGGGGTGTGGAGGAAACACAGATAATCGGGTTGAATTAGCGCGAGTGTCAAGACCGCACATGCCGTCATGACTGGATTCAGATCTCACACACACACACACACACACACACACACACACACACACACACACACACACACACACACTCACACACACACACACACACACACTCACACACTCACAGCAGAAGAAACGAATGAATGAATCTCACCTGAGGGTCTCGAACGAGTCAAAGCCCGACTGACTCAGAGGATGATGGGTAAAGCTGGACTAGTCTCAGCGGATCTGTGGCCTCGGTGTTCAGATCTAGTTAGTTAGTTAGTTAGGGCTCATCATTCTTACTCGAAGTTTTTATGTAACTGACTTTCTGAAGGTTAGGAGCAGACTTGAAGAACAAAAAAGAGATGACTAAGTTTTAAGACTGGCTAACTAGACTAACCAGAACACACTCATTCATGCTTCTGATTCACTAATGATTTTTGCTTTTTTATTGTTCTTTTGTTTGTTTTATCTTTCACCTTTTTGTTCATTCTTTTTATTTCATTATTTCTTTCATTTATTAGTGCTTTCTTTTGTTCGTTTGTTTTCTTTCTTTCTTTCTTTCTTTTCTTATAGTATACACTACCGTTCAGAAGTTTGGGGTCAGTGGGATTTTGTAGTGTTTTTGAAAGAAGTCTCTACGGCTCACCAGATTTGCATTTATTTGATCAAAAATACAGTAAAAAATGCTAAATATTATTACAATATAAAAATAGCTGTTTTCTATGTGAATATATAGTAAAGTGTAATTTATTCCTGTGATCTTTTCATCATTACTCCAGTCTTCAGTGTCACATGATCCTCCAGAAATCATTCTAATATGAGGATTTGATGATCAAGAAACATTTATGATTATTAGCAATGTTGAAAACTGTTTTTTCGTGAGATTCTCTGAGTAGAAATTTCATTTATTTAAAATATAAATCTCTGGTAACATTATAAATGACTTAACTGTCACTTTTGAGCAATTTAATGCATTCTTGCTGAATAAAAGGACAGGGTATTCTTTCATATTCGTAAAAAAAAAAAAAACCTAACCCCAAACTTTTGATCTGCAATGTAATGTTTTCTCTCCTCTTTCTTCCCCTTATTCTCAGATGAATATAGTCTTGGCCAAATGCATAATACAGAGAAGGGTAATACAGGAGACGCATGTCGCGTGACGAGAGTTTATTCTGCTGCGTAAACTGTGGTGTGTTGGGTTATGGACAGTAATGCCGCAGGGAGCGCTTCTGTATGTTTTCATAACCTTTTGAATAACATGAGTTTCTGGCACCTCTGCTGCTAAACTCTGTCCAGTTGCCAAAATACACACACATGCATATGCATATGCACACACTGTGTTTCTCATCGCCTGTAGTCAATCTGGGAAAAGTCATGTGTAACCAGTCAAGAGCACGCAAAACATGAAGTCATTAAATCAGAGCTGACTCCTTTTATGTTCCTGGTCTCATTAGTGCACAGAATTAGATCAAATGTGCTCTTGCTCATTTGGTTTCTCTGTGTTTTATCTTTTTTGAACAGGTGTTAATACTGAGCGAATCAGTCTGGGGTTTCCATTGGTCCTAAAAAAAAGTCTTAAATTCAGTGTGATCTAATTTGAGGCCATAAAGTGTCTAAAAATGATTTAAATTGTATTCTTAAATAGGTTTTGAGGTCTCCTACAACAGGTTTACATGCATCAAACATCTAAAACACTTATATAATAATTTCTCAAAGAGTCTGAAAACGGTTCGTTCGGAGATTGTCTCTCGAAACTCCTCCTTCCTGAGAGCTGCTCTGCTCTGATTGGTCCGACGGCTCAGTCTTCTGTGATTGACATGTCAGATATGAAACTCCCATTAGCATATTTGAATCTCAGCACTTGATACACAGTGATACGAACCATAAAGAAGGCCTCGGTTTTTCCGTATCAACAGCTGTATTACTCACTGCATAAAGGGAATATTAGAAAAAGCATAATAGGAGCTCTTTAAGATGTGAGCGCTGCATGTTTGAAAGTAAACGCGACGCTGTTGTGTGTTTTTCAGCAATCAGTAAATACTGTAAATTTAAGCGATTGCTTATGATCTTCTGCTGATGAATTATATGAATGTAAGAGTGCATATTTTGTCTCCACCCGTTTGAGTGAGCAGCTGGAAGAAGTAAAGCATAGATATTTCAAAATAAGAGTCCTGGTGTATTTTGTTGTACAAGTCCTGAATTATGTACAAAAACAATGTGGGTGTTATTATTGTTTTTTTGTTACACAATATATACATTTTTAATATTATTGACACAATCTTTTTATTGCCTTTCTATAAACAGATTTTATAGTCCACAAAATCCAATGTCGATCGCCTTCTAATTTGTATTTATTGATATTGATATATTAGTGCATAAACCAATTTAAATGCATGCATATATTAAATAAAACATGTCTTTGAAGTATTTTAAACTTTTTTGCCATTGAATGTGTATTTAATCAAGTTCCAAGAATCTGAGATGCATGATTTAATAAAAAAAAAAATTGCACAATTTTTTTATGAAATTGTATTTATGGACATACAGTATTAATGTAACTTGTGCTTAAATTTGATTTTAAAACCAGACTGGCAGATTCCCTGTTTGAGTGAGCTGCTGGAAGAAGTAAAGCATAGATATTTCAAAATAAGAGTCCTGGTGTATTTCTGTCTTTAGTTATGTCCTGAATTATGCGCACACAAAATTGGGGGTTATAATTGTTTTTTTGGTTACGCAATATATACATTTTATTATTATTGACACAATCTTCTTATTGCCTTTCTTTAAACACATTTTATAGTCCACAAAATCCAACATGGATCGCCTTCTAATTTATATTTATTGATATATTAGTGCATAAACCAATTTAAATGCATATTCATATATAAAATAAAACATGTCTTTGAAGTATTTTAAAAGATTCTGAGATGCATGATTTAATTAAAAAAAATTCTGAGATGCACAATTTATTATGAAATTGTAATTATGGACATACTGTATTAATATTACCTGTGCTTAAATTTGATTTTAAAACCAGACTGGCAGATTCCCTGTCAGTCTGTGTGTGTTTCTGTCCGCGTGTGGAAGGCGGTCATTGTAACGGAGTAATAGGTCAAAGGGTCAAATCCCATTAGTGCCTTGTGATCTTAACCTCACTTAACCCTTAGTTAACCTTGTCTAATAAATCTCCTGTGATCAAGTGGAGCATGCCTCTGTCAGCAGGTCTTCTGCGCTCGACATCTGTGGCTGGAACTTGCAAAGGTGAAGTTACTTTCCTGCATTGACTTCATTTAATATGTGATGAAGTCAAGTTTGTTTTGATAAGCCACTTTTTAATGTGTTCATTGAAGAATCTATAATGAATTACTTGAAGTGAAGTTACTTAAGGCCGCATTTACACTGCAGGTCTTGCTGGCCAATTCCAATTTGTTTTCTATATCCGATTTTTATTTTTATTTATTTTTTATTTTCTTCTATTAAAAGTGTTTAAAAATATTTAAAAGTCAGCAGAATATTGGTCTCTTAAGTGGGTTGAGCCTTCGTCCTCCATTGCGCTATTGAAAAGAGTCATGTGATCGCGTTTGGTCGTTATTCGCCTCCATCGTTTTTTTAATAACGTACGATGTAAATGCGGCCCATAATACTCAAGTGTTATTTAAGTGTCATTGAGATACTATTTGTATTAATATTTTGAATCAGTTTTTATCTTAACATTGTCCGTATGCATTTTAATTTTAGTTTAAGTTTTTTTTTTTGTGTGTTTTTGTCATTTTTGGTAGATTTTAAAAAAATATTTTTTATTTTAGTTTTAGTTTGAGTTGTTTTAATACATCAAGTTAAATTAAAATGAGAAATGTTGCCTTGGCTGAAATAATAAAAAAAATAACAATAATTTTTTTTTTATTAGTAGTAATGTATATATTATTAGTAATAAATAAATAAAAAAAGCTTACTACATTAGTTAATTAAACATTAGTTAACTAAAAAGAACTACATTAGTTAACATGAACTACTGTAACAGCAATTATTAATCTCATTTAATGTTAATTTCAACATTTAATAATACATGATTAACATTAGTTAATGAACCTGAACTAACAATGAACTGTTGTATTTTTATTAATGAATGTTAACAAAGATTAATAAGTACTGTAACAAATACTGCTCATTGTTATGTAATATTAATGTATTAACTAACCTTAACTATTGAAACTTATTGTAAAGTGTTACCAATAAATCAGTATTTTTTATTACAGCTAACATTAATTTCATACAGCTATAATAACCCTGATATTCAACTTGACAAATTACTTGCACATGCAACGATACTTTTGAAATAAAACAAGAAGTTGTTGATAATAAGAGGACATGGCAACACTTTTTTTCACCAGTTGTTTCAAGCATTTTCTCGCAAGATATTTAATTTAGAGATATTTAACTGTCCTAAAATGTATTTGCACGATTTATATTTTGCGTCATTCCTATGAAATATTAGTGCATGAGAGATTTGCTCTCTGTTAGTTCCCATCTGAGGCATTACTGGCTTTTCTTTAGTGAACGTATACTTCATGAGCAAGATTTCCTAATGAACCGTGACCAGGCATGTATGGTTATGAGTCATAAGCTTTGCTTTAATATCCATATCCATATTTCTCTGCCAACCCACCAGAAAGGAGAGGCCGAACTGAGAAAGCCCTCGTCGGGTTCAGTTCAAACAGCCTATTGTGTGTGTGTGCTGTGTTTCTGTTGTCTGTTGTGGAGAGCCAGCACAGGTGAAGTGTGTGTTATTAACACTGTTTGATGTGTTTTATGTTAAGTTGTGTGTTTGCTGTGGCGTCACGTGACTGTAGGAAACTTTTACTGTCACCATCATGATGGCTGTACATTATAAAAATGAAAAAGTCGAGTACAGTACAAGCTGTAGTAGTTGAGCGGAAGCTGTGTAAAGCATGCGTAAAGTGGGCGTGGCTTGTAAGAATGGAGGCGGGTGATTGGTGGAGAGGTCATTTTGGAGGCGGAGTAAGTTATTTCAAGAGAAATAATGGGTAACACTTTACAACAAGGTTCATTAGTTAACATTAGTTAATGTACTATGAACTAACCATGAGGAATACATTTGTTACTGTATTTGTTAATCTTTGTTAAAGTTAGTTAATAGTTGTTTATGTTAGTTCACAGTGCATTAACAAGATTTAATAAAGTATTAGTAAATGTTGAAATTAACATGAACAAAGATTCATAAATGCTGTATACGTGCAGTTCATGTAATGTTAACTAACGAACCTTATTGTAAAGTGTATCCGAATAATGTGTGCAATGATGAATCCATCAAAATAAGAACATGTTGTAATGTAAATAAGGTCTATCTGGATTTTAATGTTGACTAAAGATACTGTTTTTCATTAGTAACTCCCTGACACTGACGGAGAATTAATGCTGTGGTGTGTGTGTGTGTGTGTGTGTGCACTCTCAGAAAAAAAAGGTACAAAAGCTGTCACTGGGACAGTACCCTTCAAAAAGGTTCTAAAATGTACCATTTAGGTACTAATATGTACACTTTTGGAACTAATATGTACACTTTTGGAACACTTTAGGTACTAATATGTACACTTTTGGAACTAATATGTACACTTTTTGAACTAATATGTACACTTTGTACACTTTTGGAACTAATATGTACACTTTTGGTACTAATATGTACACTTTTGGAACTAATATGTACACTTTTGGAACTATTATGTACACTTTTGGAACTAATATGTACACTTTTGGTACTAATATGTACACTTTGTACACTTTTGGAACTATTATGTACACTTTTGGTACTAATATGTACACTTTTGGAACTAATATGTACACTTTTGGAACTAATATGTACACTTTTGGAACTAATATGTACACTTTTGGTACTAATATGTACACTTTGTACACTTTTGGAACTATTATGTACACTTTTGGTACTAATATGTACACTTTTGGTACTAATATGTACACTTTTGGTACTAATATGTACACTTTTGGAACTAATATGTACACTTTTGGTACTAATATGTACACTTTTGGAACTAATATGTACACTTTTGGAACTAATATGTACACTTTTGGTACTAATATGTACACTTTGTACACTTTTGGAACTATTATGTACACTTTTGGTACTAATATGTACACTTTTGGAACTAATATGTACACTTTTGGAACTATTATGTACACTTTTGGAACTAATATGTACACTTTTGGTACTAATATGTACACTTTGTACACTTTTGGAACTATTATGTACACTTTTGGTACTAATATGTACACTTTTGGAACTAATATGTACACTTTTGGAACTATTATGTACACTTTTGGTACTAATATGTACACTTTTGGAACTAATATGTACACTTTTGGAACTAATATGTACACTTTTGGTACTAATATGTACCTTTGAGGGACTAATATGTACACTTTAGGTACAAAAGTGTACCTTTTGAAAAGGTACCGGCACAGTGACAGCTTTTGTACCTTTTTTTCTGAGAGTGTGTGTGTGCGTGTGAGAGTGTGCGTGCGTGTGTATGTGTGTGTGCGTGTGTGTGTGTGTGTGTGTGTGCGGTCAGGGTTTTGTAGCCCACCCATGTGGCAGTGTGGCTTTTTTTCACCAAATCCGCACCATCTGACTGCCAGCGTTTCACCTCTGAACTGATTTATTGCATGGACTATGAAGTTTTACTGATCTGAGAGATTTCCCTCTTTCATTCTCTCTAGCCGCTGGTGCAGGTGTGTGTGTGTGTGTGTGTGTGTGTGTGTGTTGGATGTGAAGTTGTGTCCTGGCATGCCTACAAAGGCTCTGATGTTGAAATGGAGCTGGAATTTTTGTTCTTGAACGCGTCTCTTTGTGACCCGCTCTAAGAAACACCCCGGATCCATAAAGCGGGGGATGTTTTTCCAAATGCGTCTGCTTTCGTTTGCTTCCGGGTGTGTTCAGAATATTAATAATTGTTTTGGGTCAAAAGCATAACTGAAATGTTGTCATGTAGAAAACCACACATGCAGGCGAATCTCATGACCATATTTCACCATGAAATCAAAAGTTAAAAAAAGAAAGAAACAAGAAATTTTATATTTGACATAAAAACTTTAAGTCCATTTTACAAACATAGTTTTTTTTATAGTGATATTTTCTTGACAATTAAACACATACAGTAGTTCTCTATTTGTTGCCTAATTGTTATTCCCTAATGCAAAAAAACGTTTTAAAATCTTACAAAATACTTTAATATGTAAATAAAATCATTCTGTCCGAATTTTATTTATTCATTTATTTATTTAAATGTTGTTAAAAAACACACACAAATTTGGCACAACAAATATTACTGTGATGTACATTTACAAATCAGGCTTTTATTGATTGATTGATTGATTGATTGATTGATTCATGCCTTTAAAATCCTTTAAATTATTTAATACAGTAATGAAAATCATTCTGTCTAGGCTTACTTTGTTTATTTGTTTATAAAACATAAATACTATTGAAATATTTAAAAAATAATAATACTCTGTGTATACATTTTAGGCTTTTATTTATTTATTTATGCCTTTAAAATCCTAGAAATTATTCAATACAGTAATGAAAATCATGATATATATATATATATATATATATATATATATATATATATATACAGTATATATATGTATTATGCCTTTATTTAAAGCTTTATTTATTCCCCGTTTGTCTGATTTTGGGGTAAAATATGACCTGGACTGTAGACAGTTTTTGATAAATACACCCGTACACACTATCATCCTTTGTCTTTGTCATGGTTGGTGTGTTCCTGGTAAACTGCTATTGTCCGCAGACACACACACACAAACACAGACTCTCAGTCTCCAGTGTGTGTCCCCTCAGGCCATGAGAAGAGGAAGAGAGAATCAGCCTCTATTTGTGTTACTTATTATTAAATATTACTTATTTGTGTTTATTTATTTTATTTGTCTATTTATATATTTGTTTATTTATCATTATTACTATATTTTATTAAGTTCTTTATCTTTGACTTTTTGTTATGTTTTATTTATTTGTTTATTTATTTGTCTTATTTACTAATGTCATTATTTTCTTTATATTTTTATCTATATTTATTTATTTTTGTTTACTTATTTTTGTCGTTCTTATTTATTCGTTTATCTATTTATTTATTTTACTTATTTATTTGTCTTTTTATTTTCATTATTTTAATTTGTTCATTTATATTTCTTTCTTTATAAATAATTTGCTTATTTATTTGTCTTTCTTATGTCAATATTTTTTGCTTATATTTATTTGTTTATTTAATTTAATTTGTGTCTTTCTATTTGTCATTATTTTATTTGTTTATTTATATTTATTTGTCTATTATTATTATTTTTATTTTTATTTCTATTTGTCATTATTTTATTTGTTTATTTATATTTATTTGTCTATTATTATTTTATTTTTTTTATTTTTATTATTTTTTT
The DNA here is from genome assembly GCF_949319135.1 of Squalius cephalus. Classification (NCBI taxonomy): domain Eukaryota; kingdom Metazoa; phylum Chordata; class Actinopteri; order Cypriniformes; family Leuciscidae; genus Squalius; species Squalius cephalus. The sequence continues at coordinate 48,358,649 of NC_137126.1, read as the reverse complement.
TTTAATATTTTATTTTGTTTGCGTTTGCGAACGGTTGGTTGTGTGTGAGCGGCTCTCGTTGGTGTCGTCCGCGGGATGGGCTGTTTTCCACCAGTGTGTTTTGGAAATGAAACTGGAAGCCTGTAGCTGTTACTCCCGATCCCGACTGCTTCACTTTCATCCGTTGGATCTGCTTTCAGCCGCAGAATGGAAAAAGAAAAGACTCAGAGGCACGAGACTGATTCTGCAGGAACGATTACACACACAGTTCCCACTGAAACCCGTGTGGTTGTTGCCGTTGGCAGTGTGTGTGTCAGCGCTGTTACTCCAGGAGTGTTTCGTCAAACCGAAACATCTCGAGTCTGTGGTGGACACTGACATCTGACAGAAAGAGCGCTAGGCTTCTCATGGTCAAATCCACACACTTATCACATTTCTCATTTCACATGCATTTCAAGGAATAGTTCACAGAAACATTACAAATATTATATGTATTTGTAATATTATATATACTGTATATACACTGTGTATATAATAACAATATCTTCCCTTCCCCCCATCATTTTGGCCTTTCCTTTCCTTTCCTTTCCTTTCCTTTCCTTTCCTTTCCTTTCCTTTCCTTTCTTCCCTTCTTTCCTTTCCTTTCCTTTCCTTTCCTTTCCTTTCCTTTCCTTTCCTTTCCTTTCCTTTACTTTCCTTTCCTTTCCTTTCCTTTCTTTCCTCCTTTCCTTTCTTCCCTTCTTTCCTTACTTCCCTTCTTTCCTTTCTTCCCTTCTTTCCTTTCCTTTCCTTTCCTTTCCTTTCCTTCTTTCCTCCTTTCCTTCTTTCCTTACTTCCCTTCTTTCCTTTCTTCCCTTCTTTCCTTTCCTTTCCTTTCCTTTCCTTTCCTTTCCTTTCCTTTCCTTTCCTTTCCTTTCCTTTCCTTTCCTTTCCTTTCCTTTCCCCCATAATTTTGACCTTTTCTCTCCTCTCCTCTCATTTCCTTTCCTTTCCTTTCCTTTCCTTTCCTTTCCTTTCCTTTCCTTTCCTTTCCTTTCCTTTCCTTTCCCCCATAATTTTGACCTTTTCTCTCCTCTCCTCTCCTCTCATTTCCTTTCCTTTCCTTTCCTTTCCTTTCCTTTCCTTTCCTTTCCTTTCCTTTCCTTTCCTTTCCTTTCCTTTCCTTTCCTTTCCTCTCCTCTCCTCTCCTTTCCTTTTCTTTTCTTTTCTTTTCTTTCCTTTCCTTTCTTTCCTCCTTTCCTTTCTTCCCTTCTTTCCTTTCTTTCCTCCTTTCCTTTCTTCCCTTCTTTCCTTTCCTCTCTATGTATGTCTTATTTAATACTTATTCTTTATTTCTTTATTATTTTGTCTATATGTGTCTTTTTGTCTATTGATTTACTTATTTCTTTATTTGTCTTTATTTTGTCTATTTAATTGTATTTATTTATCTTTATTTTATTTGTCTTTTCATTACTTATGAAGTCATTTATTAATTTTTTTGATGTTTATTAATCTTTATTTTATGGGTCTTTTATACTGCTAGACTTGATTTTTGACCGAAACACAAAAGCGGAAGTTTATCAGAATGTTCCCGCTCATGTCCTGAGCCGCCGGTTTCATTGCGTGGGAAATAACGGGAATAACGATCAGCAGAATGATTGTTTTCTGCTCCGCTGAAGAAAGGAAATCATACGGGTTTGGACTGACATGATGCAGAGTAATGATGACTGATGACAGATATGCAACTGTTCCTTTAAGATCTGCCAAAAAGTTACATAGGCTTTTAATTTTTAAGAGTGAGTCCATGAGTCATATGTCTAAGAGTGATTTATCCATAAGTTGCTCATGTTTTACAGTAAATATCTTTGTTATTGCTGATTGTTTTGAAGGCTGACCTAGAATGACCCCATGATAAATCTCGAATGTATTTCTGCACAGTAAAGGACGCTAGAGAAGCTCTTTGAAGAGGTTGAGATACAGATGTCAGAAGGAAATGAGTAAAGGAGGAACGCGTCATGGCCTGGTCCTTTCATATGTCTGAGATTTTTATAGATAATAATCATGAAGTCTTTTTGGCCTATCCTTGTGTCTGTAGGAAAGAAGGATAAAGATTTGAAAAGACTTCATCCTCAGCTGGGAATCTTGTCTATGATCATGCATTTCCTCGATGATACTCCTTAAACGTCTCGCTAGGAAGCATATGTGATGTCTATTAAAGCAATTAGGAAAATATAAATGATAAAAGCCAGCACGATGTTTTAAGAAAAGATATTTTACAGGCCATCCAGTTTAGTAAACACTACCAGTCAAAAGTTTGGGGTTGGTTTTTGAAAGAAGTTTTTGAAAGAAATCAAAAATACAGTAGAAACTGAAATATTGTGAATTATTATTACAATTTAAAAGAACTGTTTTCTATGTGAATATATAGTAATTTATGTCCTGTAATTTATATCCTGTGATCAAAGCTGAATTTCCAGCATCATTATTTAAACCATGCATTATGCAGTACTTAAGGTTTTTTTTTACTAGTCAAACTAAGACATTTTTACCTTCAGTTTGGTGCTCATTTGACCAGAATTACCAGATTTGACTTTTCTGACCTGATTTAAGACTGTTTAAACCATGCATTATGCAGTTCTTAAGGGTTTTTTTACTAGTCAAAGACATTTTTACCTTCAGTTTGGTGCTCATTTGACCAGAATTACCAGATTTGACTTTTCTGACCTGATTTAAGACTGTTTAAACCATGCATTATGCAGTTCTTAAGGGTTTTTTTACTAGTCAAAGACATTTTTACCTTCAGTTTGGTGCTCATTTGACCAGAATTACCAGATTTGACGTTTCTGACCTGATTTAAGACTGTTTAAACCATGCATTATGCAGTTCTTAAGGGTTTTTTTACTAGTCAAAGACATTTTTACCTTCAGTTTGGTGCTCATTTGACCAGAATTACCAGATTTGACTTTTCTGACCTGATTTAAGACTGTTTAAACCATGCATTATGCAGTACTTAAGGTTTTTTTTTACTAGTCAAACTAAGACATTTTTACCTTCAGTTTGGTGCTCATTTGACCAGAATTACCAGATTTGACTTTTCTGACCTGATTTAAGACTGTTTAAACCATGCATTATGCAGTTCTTAAGGGTTTTTTTACTAGTCAAAGACATTTTTACCTTCAGTTTGGTGCTCATTTGACCAGAATTACCAGATTTGACTTTTCTGACCTGATTTAAGACTGTTTAAACCATGCATTATGCAGTACTTAAGGGTTTTTTTACTAGTCAAAGACATTTTTACCTTCAGTTTGGTGCTCATTTGACCAGAATTACCAGATTTGACTTTTCTGACCTGATTTAAGACTGTTTAAACCATGCATTATGCAGTTCTTAAGGGTTTTTTTACTAGTCAAAGACATTTTTACCTTCAGTTTGGTGCTCATTTGACCAGAATTACCAGATTTGACTTTTCTGACCTTATTTAAGACTGTTTAAACCATGCATTATGCAGTTCTTAAGGGTTTTTTACTAGTCAAAGACATTTTTACCTTTAGTTTGGTGCTCATTTTACCAGAATTACCAGATTTGACTTTTCTGACCTGATTTAAGACTGTTTAAACCATGCATTATGCAGTTCTTAAGGGTTTTTTTACTAGTCAAAGACATTTTTACCTTCAGTTTGGTGCTCATTTGACCAGAATGACCAGATTTGACGTTTCTGACCTGATTTAATACCGTTTAAACCATGTATTATGCAGTTCTTAAGGTTTTTTTTTACCAATCATGACATTTTTACCTTCAGTTTGGTGCTCATATTACCAGAATGACCAGATTTGACGTTTCTGACCTGATTTAAGACTGTTTAAACCATGCATTATGCAGTTCTTAAGGGTTTTTTTTACCAATCATGACATTTTTACCTTCAGTTTGGTGCTCATTTGACCAGAATTACCAGATTTGACGTTTCTGACCTGATTTAAGACTGTTTATTTTGACGGCAGCCCCGTTAAATTACCGCTTTCCCAATCACTCGGAGAGGGGGGGTGGGGAAAGAGGGCTGAAAAACATCAAGCGTCTGGATCCAGTGGTATAGTTGGAGGGAGGCAGGCCTGTGTTTATGTGTTTGTAGCCGGAGAGGCCGATGGTTCCGGGCTCGAGCATGACTCAAGACGCTTCACCCTCTTCTGTAATTATGTCAAAAATACACTTTAAAGCGGAATGATGTGGAGCTGTGGGTGCGGAGGGGATTTTCATCATGATGACTTTCCCCTTCGCCTCTGATGGGGTTTCGGAACGCCGGCCAGAACGGCCCGTGACACAAATGAAGATGGAGCGATCCTTTTATTTTTTCCTCACACTGACTCTTATTCCTGTGCGTTTCTCTGTCCTCGTCTGCTGGCGCCGGGTCTCCTGTTTTCGAGCGAGGTGGCACCAGGCTGTGAAAATGTAAGCCCTGTTGAAGCTGGTGTGTGTCCAGTGCGACTGCAGCTGTCTGTGGGTCTGTGTCACATGCTTTAAAGATGAAGAAAAAAGAAGCTTTTTAATCCAAATAACTGGCAGTAGCTTCAGTGGGAAATACAACCTCTCATATATTGCCATGGGGACTCATACACTCATAAACATTGCTAAAATGTGTTTATATCTTCTGTCGTGAGACTAATACATGAGTGTTGTGTGCTGACACACTAGAAAATGACAGACTTCTGGTGCAGCCAGACTTTTTTTCTACTTTGGCTTTAAAAAGCTTTAAAACACTCACATTTTAGCTAATCATTTATACGAGTTTCCTTGAAAAGAAAATGTCAGTGGCGCTTGACTGGCCCATCATTGATTTTGGGGTGATGACATTGCTCTGCTGTTTCTGGGATGTGTAACGTTACTTTTCAGCTGTGTTCAGGCGTTCTGGGTCGTTCCTAGGGTGATAATAGTGTCTAATGTGTTCATGTGTGGTTGCTAGGGTGTTCTAAGTGATTTTGAAGCGTTGTTGTGCAATTTGGTTATTGCTGTGGTCTACTGGATGGTTGTTGGGGTGTTACTAGGGTGTTGTAAGTGCTTAATGTGTAACTATGTGGTTGCTGTGCTATACTGGGTGGTTGCTGGGGTGTTGCTAGGGCATTCAGAGTGCTTAGTGTGGTACTATGTGGTTGCTGTGCTATACTGGGTGGTTACTGGGGTGTTGCTAGGGCGTTCAGAATGCTTAGTGTGGTACTATGTGGTTTCTGGGGTGTTCTGGGTGTTTGCTGGTGTGTTGCTAGGGGCTTCTGAGTGTTTCATGTGTTACTGTGTGGTTGTTGGGTTGTTGCTATGGTATTCTGAGTGTTCAATGTGTTATTATGTGGTTTCTATGGTGTTTTGGGTGGTTGCTGGGATGTTGCTATGGAATTCTGAGTGTTTAATGTGTTATATGGTTTCTATGGTGTTCTGGGTGGTTGCTGGGGTGTTGCTAGGGTGTTCAGAGTGCTTGATGCGTCACTTTGCTGTTGCTATGGTGTTCTGGGTCATTGTTGGGGTGTTGCTAGGGTTTTCGAGTGTTTTATGTGTTTTTTTATGGTTGCTAGGATGTTCTGGGTGGTTGCTGCTGCTGGGGTGTTGCTAGGGCGTTCTGGGTGTTTAATGTGTTACTGTGTGGTTGAGATGGTGTCTGGCTGGTTGCTGGGGTGTTGCTAGGGTGTTCTGAGTGTCTTATGTGTTACTGTGTGGTAACGATGGTGTCTGGCTGGTTGCTGGGGTGTTGCTAGGGTGTTCTGAGTGTCTTATGTGTTACTGTGTGGTAACGATGGTGTCTGGCTGGTTGCTGGGGTGTTGCTAGGGTGTTCTGAGTGTCTTTTGTGTAACTGTGTGGTTATGATGGTGTCTGGCTGGTTGCTGGGGTGTTGCTAGGGTGTTCTGAGTGTCTTATGTGTTACTGTGTGGTAACGATGGTGTCTGGCTGGTTGCTGGGGTGTTGCTAGGGTGTTCTGGTTATTTTATGTCTTACTGTGTGGTCACGATGGTGTCTGGCTGGTTGCTGGGGTGTTGCTAGGGTGTTCTGGTTGTTTTATGTCTTACTGTGTGGTCACGATGGTGTCTGGCTGGTTGCTGGGGTGTTGCTAGGGTGTTCTGGTTGTTTTATGTCTTACTGTGTGGTCACGATGGTGTCTGGCCGGTTGCTGGGGTGTTCTGAGTGTCTTATGTGTTACTGTGTGGTTACGATGGTGTCTGGCTGGTTGCTGGGGTGTTGCTAGGGTGTTCTGAGTGTCTTATGTGTTACTGTGTGGTTATGATGGTGTCTGGCTGGTTGCTGGGGTCTTGCCAGGGTGTTCTGAGTGTCTTATGTGTTACTGTTTGGTAACGATGGTGTTTGGCTGGTTGCTGGGGTGTTGCTAGGGTGTTCTGGTTATTTTATGTCTTACTGTGTGGTCACGATGGTGTCTGGCTGGTTGCTGGGGTGTTGCTAGGGTGTTCTGGTTGTTTTATGTCTTACTGTGTGGTCACGATGGTGTCTGGCTGGTTGCTGGGGTGTTGCTAGGGTGTTCTGGTTGTTTTATGTCTTACTGTGTGGTCACGATGGTGTCTGGCCGGTTGCTGGGGTGTTCTGAGTGTCTTATGTGTTACTGTGTGGTTACGATGGTGTCTGGCTGGTTGCTGGGGTGTTGCTAGGGTGTTCTGAGTGTCTTATGTGTTACTGTGTGGTTATGATGGTGTCTGGCTGGTTGCTGGGGTCTTGCCAGGGTGTTCTGAGTGTCTTATGTGTTACTGTTTGGTAACGATGGTGTTTGGCTGGTTGCTGGGGAGTTGCTAGGGTGTTCTGGTTGTTTTATGTCTTACTGTGTGGTCACGATGGTGTCTGGCCGGTTGCTGGGGTGTTGCTAGGGTGTTCTGAGTGTGATACTGTGTGGTTGAGATGGTGCTCTGGGTGGAGCACAAACTCAATCACATCATCACTATTGAACAGCACTGATCATGTTTGCTAATGCAGTCTCCGTCTGTTCTTTATTCTAGAGCTGCTGTAAAGCCAAAACAATCTGTTACTTTAATTTCCTAATATCACTGTAAAGCTGCTTTGAAACAATCTATATTGTTAAAAGAGATATATATGAAGATGACTTGACTTGACTTGACTTGACTTCTGTTTTTGTCGCTCAGACACACACTTCGGTCCTCCTGAATAATGTTCTGGAATGTTACAGGAGAGTCAAACACCTGACCCTCGTTGAGTGAAGGTTTCTGTGTAAACTGGACGCCCTCGCTGTGAGATAGAGACAGGTGCGACTGTATCACTGACTCTGTGTGAGATTGTTACAGTATAGGAAGAATGAATCGTGCGCTGCTGTTTTTCTTCCCCTGTTGTCTGTTGGGATAAAGGGATTTTGTGGCAGAGATAGACTTCAGACTTCAAAGCGTGGCGACAGCATTCCTCAGGCTAACAGTGTTTACACTGGGAGAGCATTCCTGACGCTCAATTCTCCATGCCCATCTGGAAGAATCCCATCTGTGTGTCTCTCTCCCTCAACAAGTCCACTCATAACATCTGATATCTCCTCCGTTACATCCAAGAACACACAAGGGTGTTTACAGCAGAACTATGTTTTACACGGGATACAATAGGCCTCAAAAAGTATACAGTCAAACCAAAAATGATTCAACATTTTCACAGTTCATTCACTATAGTTTAGAAAATGGTAATACAATATGAGCAGAACTCAGTTGATATTTGACTGGTTTTGTCCATCTTCTGTTAGACTGTCTCACACATGAATGATGTTGAATATCTGTCAGCTGTTAAATTTAACTACACAATTAGATAATACCAGTTTAGCTCAACCAATCACCAAGCAATGCTTCATTGTGTTCAGTCTGTGTGTAAAAAGAGCATTAGCAATTAAAGAAAACACACTTCAGCAAAACATGATCAGCTCAAAGTGTAGGAATCATTTTTGGTCCCAAATTTTCACAGTTTTCTTACTGGTAGTCACTGTATGAAGAATATTTGGGTATAATATGCCACAGTTTACTTTATTTTGCTCTCCTCACTGTGTTAATTAAATCTGTGTGTCTGAATAATTTTAGGTTTGACTATCTCACACTTAATGATGAATTAATGATGCTTTCTTTCATATTTTAATGCAAACGCAACATTTTGTTCCGTGACAGAAAAGTATAGTTAGTCCTGAGAAAAGATCCTGCTATTGTGCATCTAACGCAATGAAACGGACGTTTTAACTTTAATAAAGTGTACACATATTGTAGTTTATTGGAGAGCTTCGTTTCTATTCTGTTCTGAACACCATCAAATCTATAGGATTTATTGTGGAGTGAGGGGAATTAAAATACATATTTATAGTGTTAATAATGTTTGTAAATGATTTGTTTTATTTACCAGTATTTTTAATTATTTCCTAATGAACGTATCTGTGCTTTTTCTGTCTCAGCAATGCGATTTTGTCCAGGTGTGGGACTTATTTTACGGTAAATACAGTAATCAAAAATGACTTGGTAAAGTAACAGTCCCTCTCCTCAACAAGTATCATGAGTTAAGGAATCATATCACACAACATTTGTCTGGAAAACATGCCGAGGTCAGTGATTTGAACAATGAATATGAGTCGTAGTAATAGTGATGCTAGTAACACCAATAGTAACCAGAAGCTCAAGTTGGATTGCTGCTATTTCAGAACTTTTTTTAACTTGTATTTTTTCCATGTGGGCTAAAAGGCTGAGTTTACCAGGACATGCTGTTAACGGTCCGGTTGTTTAACGTCAGTAATTGATTGGCCGTCAGGGGTCAGGTGGTTGCCATGGAGTCTGTTTGTGTGAGCGAGTCGTGTTTACACTCCAAAATAAAACAACAATAAAGCATCCGGGCCTTGATGTGGCCGTTTGGATGGTGTGTGTGTGTGTACGGACCGAGTTTATGATCTTCTCTCGCTCCGAGTGTGTGATTATGGGCCTTCAGTCCTGAGAGAGATCTGCTGTTACTCCCACACACTCGAGAAAGACGTCAGTAGTGACAGGCCTTATTTTTAGCTCACACACACACACACACACACACACACACACACACACACACACACACACACACACACACACTCATGATAGACATTTAGTTGGTAGTTCAGTTCTCATATTTTTATACTGTTTTATATTATCTTTATTTTCTGATATATTCATATCTGATTTGTTTTTTGGATGTCAGTGTGAACAGTAAAAATCATCTGCAAATATCATGCAGTTTTGACAAATCTATTTAATATTCATTATAACGGCATGCGTAATTTAGCCTAATTTAGCGTAATTTTGTTAAGATGGAGGGCACACATACTACATATACATATATATATATATATATATTACACACACTATATATATACACACACACTATATATAATTTAATGTAGTTTTATTATATATATATATATATATATATATAAAACTAGATTAAATTATATATATATAGTAGATTACTTATATAGTAGAAAATTGTAGTTGGTTAGTGATTCCAAATTAGGCTACATGACAACAATATTAGTTAGTAATCTGACTACTTTGATTGCAAGTGTGTGTGTGTGCGTGTGTGTGTGTGTGTGCGCACCCCCTCTGCTGGACGATTTGTGTGTGTGACAGTATTGAACTTTAACAGTGTGTTTTCACACACTCATTTGCCATTGTGTCATGATTGATCTGGCATGTTCTCTGTGTGTAATGACTCCAGCTCTGTTCAAACCCCAGTGGTTTTAAGATGTCTCACACACACACACACACACACACACACACACACACCTGATCTCATCTGAGGATTGTGGGTCATTTTTGATCCTGTTAAAGCTACTAAAGCAATAATCTTTTGTGTTACAGTGATTCACCACAGGCCTTTACGCCAAAACGTTATAACACAGAAGATGGAGCATCCCACAGAATGATGAACTGGAATTTGATGTTATTTATTTTTCTAGATCACACGAGGTCCCCAGATAACACTAATCCAGTGCGAATAGGGCTTTTGATTAACTTTTTTGATCCACTTCAAATGTTGACTACTGTATATGTGACCCTGGATCACGTCACCAGTCTCGAGTCGCACGGGTTTATCTGTGGCAATAGCCAACAATACATTGTATGGGTCAAAATTATCCATTTTTCTTTTATACCAAAAATCATTAGGATATTAAGTAAAGATCATGTTCCATGAAGATATTTAGTAAATTTCCTACTGTAAATATATAAAACATGTATTTGTGTGAGTGAATGCAGCACAATCGCCAACATAAATGAACAACTTTAAAAGAGATTTTCTCAATGTTTGGATTTATTTGCACCCTCAGATTCCAGATTTACAATAGTTGTATCTCTGACAAATATTGTCCTATCCTAACAAACCAAACATCAATGGAAAGCTTATTTATTCAGCAGATGATATATAAATCTCAATTTCTGAAAATTGACCCATGTTTTATGGTCCAGGGTCACATATTATAATATGTGATAGAGAGCCGTGTTTCTCCCGATCGTGATCCACTGCATCTGTAATTCTCCGGCTCATTCAGCGTGCTTCTTTCATGAGAGGAATCCTGTGTATTTCTGCAGGTGAAGTTACCCGGATTGCATTTTGCGCCGTCTCCTCCTCTTCTCTTCTTGGAAACCGCCACAATACCTTCTAATCCCTTTCATTGAGTCAGCAGACAGCCCGACTCTGGCTCTCATTATGGTGGGCTCATTATGGTGTGGGTTTCCATGCCTCTCAATGCGCTGTAATCTGAGCCCGCTCCTGTTTTGACAGTCCTGTAGTTCTAATACCCTCGCCAACCATTTTTCCAGACTTCGTCCTGTTCTCTGTAGGGTCACCGGTCAGTTTTTGAGTGACAGAACGGAGAGGAAAACGCTGCTAAATGCAAAAAACAGAATGCAACTAACCATGTAATTGTGCATGCGCAGCAAAATAAATAGACTTTATTACAAAGATGGCCTAAATTCATCTGTCAATCGGTTGATCTAGTCAAATTCCACAATGACCACAAGGACAGATGTGTGACGTCCTCTTCCTCGCTGTTTACAAACGCTGTGAGGATTCGATAGAAAGCGCTTGTTTAGTCATTCCATGTTATTTGTCCACGTCCTTCAGACGCTATTACTCTTAAAAAAAATTGTTGTCTCTGTAAGATTGTCCACTTCACATCATCCTCTTGGTTTTGATCTACTACACTAAAGTTCAGAAGTTTCAAGAATTAGAAGAATGATTTCTGAAGGACAAGTCTGGAGTAATGATGCTGAAAATCCAGCTGGAATAAATGACATTTTACGATATATTCACATAAAAAAATTAAAAAAACTATTGAAATCGTAATTTCACAATATTACAGTTTTTTTTTTCTGTATTTATGATCAAATCAAATAAATGCAGCATTGGTGAGCAGACTTCTTTCAAAAACATAATCTTTTAGCCGATTTAAAAACAGACCAACAGTATTGCAGACATTATGTGTTAGATGTATCTGTCCATCATTTGCAAGTCTCCTTTATTTCTCTGCGCTTTATACAACAGTGATAACAGGAAAATAATGATTCAGTGATGCAAACAGAGTTCAGTTCTGCTGTAAATCATAATTCAATTGAAATCAGTTCAGTGTTGATTCAGTCATGTTCAATAACTGTGTAAAGTTCATCAGTTATGCACAATTATTCATCTCTACATTCATCTCGTCCAGCTCAGTTCAGTCCTCTGACAGTGTCAGTGCATTATTATATTGCAGAATATTACGTAAAGGAAGGAAGAATATCAGGAAAGGAAGAACTAAAAGAAATCAATACTTTTATTCTGCAAGGATGCATTCAATTGATGAAAAGTTACAGTAAAGACATTTAAAATGTTATAAATGATTCGGTTACACTTTATTTTAAGGTGTCATTGTTACAGTGTAATTATATATTTAATTACTGAGTAATATTAAGCAACTATATGTACTTACTATAGGGTTAGGGTAGGATTAGGGTTTGGTTGAGGGTTAGTTGCATGTAATTATGCATAATTTACTACGGTAAGTACATGTAACATATGTAACAAGGACACTATAAAATATATGAATATACGGATATGAATTGTATAAATGTGATCATGTGTTATGTGTATGCCAGGTTAAAGAGGGTCTGGATTTAAACTGCCCTGGTCTTTAGGGCATTGTCTGTCCTAAAATATGTATAGCCAATATTTGACTACTTCTCGTACGCTGTGATTAGCACTCATCAAACCGGCTGTCATTTCCCTGTGTTTCACACAATACGACTGTAGATGTTTGACTTTCTCTATAATTCATATAGCAGACGTCCATCTGCAAAAAGCTCTCTCTCTGTCTCTCTCTCTCTCTCTCTCTCTCTCTCTCTCTCTCTCTCTCTCTCTCTCTCTCTCTCTCTCTCTCTCTCTCCTCTCTCTCTCTCTCTCTCTCTCTCTCTCTCCTCTCTCTCTCTCTCCTCTCTCTCTCTCTCTCTCTCTCTCTCTCTCTCTCTCTCTCTCTCTCTCTCTCTCTCTCTCTCTGAGCCCTTGAACAGATGTTCTTCATGGTTTATATTGTAAACACTACACCGGAAGTCTATGTATTCTCTGCATCTATGTATAAATGCATCGATACCCAAACAAGTGTACAAAACAAAGCACCACAAGTTTAAGTTTTCCATTAATATATCCTTAGATGCTGGCATTGCAAATAAAATAAAAGATTGGATGGATGGTTAGATGGATAGAGGATAGAAGATAGATAAAACAATAGATATATAGAACGATGGATGGATGGATAGTTAGGTAGATAGATGGATAGAACAATAGATATATAGAAGGATGGATGGATTGATAGATGATAGAATATAGATAGAATAATAGATATATAGAACAATGTATAAATGGGTAGTTAGATGAATAGTTTGATAGTTAGATTGATAGAAGATAGGTAGAAAAATATGGATGGATGGATGGATATATGGATGGATGGATGGATGGATGGATGATATATGGATGGACGAATGGATGGATATATGGATGGATGGATGGATATATGGATGGATGGATGGATATATGGATGGATGGATGGATATATGGACGGATGGATGGATATATGGATGGATGGATATATGGATGGATGGATATATGGACGAATGGATGGATATATGGATGGATGGATGGCTATATGGATGGATGGATGGATGGATGGATATATGGATGATGGATGGATATATGGATGGATGGATGGATATATGGATGGATAGATGGATGGATATATGGATGGATGGATGGATATATGGATGATGGATGGATATATGGATGATGGATGGATATATCCATGATGGATGGATGGATATATGGATGGATATATGGATGGATGGATATATGGATATATGAGAGATAATAAAGTATACTACTTTAATATATAGTAAAGTGTAATTTATTCCTGTGATCAAAGCTGAATTTTCAGCATCATTACTCCAGTCTTCAGTGTCACATGATCCTTCAGAAATCACTCTAATATGATGATTTGATGATCAAAATACATTCATTGTTATCAATGTTGAAAACAGTTATGTAAAAAGAAAATCTTGGATTATTTGATGAATAGAAAGTTCAAAAGAACAGCATTTATCCGAAATAGAAAGCAAAAGTTTGGGGTCAGTAAGAATGGTTTTTTTAAGGTGAGGGGAAGAAATATGGATGGATGGATGGATGGATGGATGGACGGACGGATGGATGGATGGATGGATGGATGGAGAGATAGAAAGAGTAACAGAATGATGTAAAGTGACTGGTGCGCTCGAGCTCGACTGGCACAACATGAACAAACTGCGTAACTGGCAGAGGAAGAAAAGAGAAAATAACTTTCTCACCACAGCAACTCTTTATTATCTCTCCTCCCCTGAGTTTGTTTTCAAGGCCGTTCGATCTGTGAGTATTTTTAGACGTCTGACTGTGGTCGAGATGACACTGGAATGTCTTTATATGCCACTACAAAGCCGTAGAGAAGAGACGTCTCATCCCAACCCAGTTTGCGGTTTAGACAGTCGCTACGGGCGGCTCGCACTATTGTCAATAATCTGTTTATGAGTGCCTCCGTTTTTCAAAAAGCCAAATGAAGATGTGTCTTTTGGGGTCAGAACCGATGTTGTTTTTAGACTTCTGCCCCTTTGTGAGATAAAAATACCTAGCGGAGATGATAGACTGTGTTGGACGGTCTCTTGATGGTAAACAGAGCTGGCGTTCGCTGGCCAGAGATAATGATTAGCTTTACGCGAGACGCTAAACGGCTCCAGAAGCTCACGCTGGTCAGGAGGATTGATGACAACTCCTTTACAGAGGATTCGTGAGAGGAGGATTGTGGGATTGCAGAGGCTAACGACTGGATCCAGACATTATTTAACAGTTTTCCTCTTTTTCTTTTTGTTGCAAGGTCACACATCCTCCTCTAGTTTATATATCTTTCAAAAGTGCCATGCAGAATAAAAGTATCAATTTCTTTGTGTATATTTATGGGAAATGAATTTGTTAACTTTAGGCGCTCAGACGTAAAGTTTGCATATTTACAGACGTACACTGCCGTTCAAAAGTTTGGGATTGGTACGATTTTTAATATTTTGTCTCTTCTGCTCACTAAGGCTGCATTTATTTGATTAAAAATACACAAAAAAACTGTAATATTGTGAAATATTATTATTAATGTTTTCTACTTTAATATATTTTAAAATGTAATTTATTCCTGTGATTAAAGCTGAATTTTCAGCATCATTACTCCAGTCTTCAGTGTCACATGATCCTTCAGAAATCACTCTAATATGATGATTTGATGCTCAAAAAACATTCATTGTTATCAATGTTGAAAACTGTTCAAAAAAATCTAGGATTCTTTGATGAATAGAAAGTTCAAAAGAACAGCATTTATCTGAAGCTTTTGCAACATTAAACACTCCCGTTCAAAAGTTTGGGGTCAGTAGAATTTTTTTTTAAGAGGGGAGAAATAAAAGAAATCAATACTTTTATTCATCAAGGATGCATCAATTAATTGATAAAGACATTCTTATAATGTTACAAAATATTCTATTTCAAATAAATGAAATAGAACTTTCTATTCATCAAAGAATCCTGAAAAAAACAACATTGATAATAATAATGAATGTATTTTGAGCATCAAATCATCATATTAGAATGATTTCTGAAGGATCATGTGACACTGAAGACTGGAGTAATGATGCTGAACATTCAGCTTTGATCACAGGAATAAATTACACTTTACAATAGATTAAAATAAAAAACAGTCATTTTAACTTCTCATAATATTTAACAATATTTCTGTTTTTCAAATAAATGTAGCCTTGGTGAGCAGAAGAGACTTGAAAACAGGAAAAATCCTCCCGATCCCAAGCTTTTGAACGGCAGTGTAATGTATATGATGACTTTATTGATTGACAAACACACCGCTCTTCAATTTACAGACACGCCCACTGAGCGGCTGACCTCTGACCTTTAGGACGGCATTACGCATGACTCTTCTGCTCCAGTGTTCGTGTACTGTAGGGTTCCTGTCATTTCCACGCTTCTCCTCCACTCCTCTGTTTTTCTCACTCTTTCCATCGTCTCTGGCTTTGATTGACACACACCAGCCCTTCTGCACAGATGACATCATGACTCTGCTGATGTGCCAGGTGCTGATGTCACGCTCCTGCCGGCTGGCTCGGTTTCACGTTGGGATTTCCGCTCGGTTGAGTGGGATGAAGGGGACTCTGGGTGAAAAGGGTCCCACGGGAATCTTCCCACTGCTGGAGGTTTATTCGGGGAGGGGTCGCAGTGCATCCGTGTTTATGTCCCAATTTGCATACTTTCACAACACACTGGTTTCATGTTTTCTGAGTTTGTAGTAAGACAGTACGCCACATCATAACATTGCACCTGGATAATACAGATCTCATATTCTCATACTAGAAAAGGATGTAAGCATTAGCAATTTACATATAAACGTCCGCCTTTTTCAACTTAAAAGACTTATAATCCCCGTTGTCAATAATTGTATCCCTTAAAACTCTTCTTTGATCACCGAAATGACATATTTAAACGTTTTTTTTCCTTGAAAAAATATTTCCTCATGCCTTAAAATATCTTGAATGTAACTCGACACCCTTGCCTCATTTAGCATTCGTAGTTCTATGAATATGCAAATGAGCCCCGCCTCCACTCACTCACTCAGAGATCCACTGGTTGACGATCACACGTTGATCTGATTGGTTACAAGGTAGTTTGTGACGTCAGAAACACCAGCGATTTCAAAGCGTGTTTTTGAGACTGTCTTTGGTTCACTGCAGTTTTAAGGAGGAAATACTCAGCAATGCTGTCGACTTATGAACTTACACATGATTTGTCTTAAAGCATATACATAAAAGCTTATAAAGCATATAAAACATAAACAATATTAAACGCTTGATTTTCACCACAGGGGGACTTTAAATAAATCTCAATTCTACAATTGTGCAGATACAGTGAATAAGCTGAATCACCTAATTAATATTCATGAGCTATGCTGATGAGTTTTATAATGCGAGCGCCTGCCACTTTAAAAATGTTTCAACATTCTCTCTCTGTCATCAATGTGCCTTTTGGTCTTCATTGATAAGGAAACTATTAGTCAAATGCGCGCCCACATGCTAGGAAGAGGAAGTTGCCTCTTCAACATCAAAGAGCCGCTGCAAACTGAACTTACTTCATTCGTTCATTCATTGCTGTATTCAGATATAAGAAGACTGACTTCATTTGAATCCATTAGTTTATCAGGGGATAGTCACATGGAGCAGATTGCACATCATCAGCTACTTATACTTAAATAATTGGACATTAAATGTGTCTATGCATTTGGCAGATGCTTTTATCCATTGCATTCAAGGTTTACATTTTTTATCAGTGCTTGCATTCCCTGGGAATCGAACCCGTGACCTTGGCATTACTAGTGCCATGATCTACAGTTTAAAGCAGTGCAATGAGGAAAATAGTATTCGGTAAAAGTCTAAATAAATGAGTTTAAATGAGAAGTGTTGTGTGTGGAATCACTGACATTCAGAAATACATTTCTAAGAGGATGCCGAGATAACAGTAGGTAATCCGAGGAGTCGGATTCTGACAGAACTGAAATCTCCATTGGGATTTACTGAATGAATGTTGTGGTCTATCTCAGTCACATATGACCGTCTCTGTTTCTCTACAGTCTCACCCGTTGTCTCTGTGTAACACCAGTGAAGATGAGCGTCAGGAACCCGACTTCATCAGCATCGTCAAACTCGAGAGTCCCGAGAGCAATGTGCCGCAGTGCCAACCTCTGCTGGATAAAGTAAGACTGATGGGAAAACACACTCAGACACACATGTATGAGCACTTGCTTGTAGTTCGTTCAGGTTTTTCCAGGATTCTTGAACCAGAAAGCATCATAATGTTTTTTTTCCACTTTTCTCAGATCACTTTCTCTCCTCTCTTGCCCTTGAATTTAAATAGGCTGTTTAAACTCTGTACATGTAAATGAGCTCTGTTGTGATTGGCTGTGTAACCGTTTTTATTTTAGTCAACAAATAGCAACACTGATGTTAATGAGCTTATGGTTTAGGGATGCACGATATATCAGCCACCCTATCGGTATCGGCCGATATATGTTCATTTTCAATGTTCCCAATGAGAAAATGTGGCCGATATATTAAAGCTGATAAATAATGCATTATTTCCTCCAGCTGAGACTCTTCAGATGTGCACTGTTCAACATGATGGTTTTTAATTGCTTGAAATATGATTGAAATCACTTCAAAAAGGAAAATACGGTGCAAAGCAAGTCTGTCATATCGGCTTGATTATAAAATTATAATGAGAACATCATTATAATTGTGTGCTTGAGACATGGATTTTAATGTGAGACTTTTGTTTTTGTAACGAGGCTCTCAAAAATTACATAAAAATGTGGATTTAGATTTTAGGGCTGTCAAACGATTAATCGCGATTAATCGCATCCAAAATAAAAGTTTGTGTTTACATAATATATGTGTGTGTATGGAGTATAATTATTTTCTATATATAAATACACACACATGCATGTATATATTTAAGAAATATTTGCATGTATATACTGTGTATATATATTTATATTATATATAATTTATATTATATATAAATATTTTATATATAAATAACACATTTTTCTTAAATATATATGCATGTGTGTGTATTTATATATAGAAAATAATTATACTCCATACACACACATATATTATGTAAAAACAAACTTTTATTTTGGATGCGATTAATCGCGATTAATCGTTTGACAGCCCTATTAGATTTATCAGCCAATATATCGGTTATCGGCTTTCAAATATAAAGAATTATCGGTTATCGGTGCATCCCTATTATGGTTGTGATGTTATAATTCTACAAGATGTTTTTGCAACTTAGTAGAGCTTTGCAATTAATCGTTAAAAGATCACGATCTCGATTTAAACACCCATGTGATCTTATTCCTTATTCGTCTGTCTATTAATCCTTTGATGAGTACGATCACAGCGAATATTCAGATCTGTGTTCTGATCCAGCTTCACAAACTGTCTTTGCAACCACACCGAATCATCATTTCTGGTACATTCATTCAAATTATCACAGAAGTACCAAAATAGAGTAAATCACCTTTTGAAAGCAACTTGACACTTCAAATAAAGATTGTATCAATTGTGTTGTTACACCAGTAGGTGGCGACAAGTGACTGTTAAAAAAAAATGTATTTGTCATTGAATCATTCATTCAAGAGATTCGTTCCAAAAGCTGATTCATCCAGTAATGAAACAAGTGAAGTCTTTATGAGTGAGTTATTGAATCCTTCACTCAAGAGATTTGTTCAAAAACGCTGATTCATCCAGTAATGAAACAAGTGAAGTCTTTATGAGTGAGTCATTGAATCATTTACTCAAGTGATTCGTTCCAAAAGCTGATTCATCCAGTAATGAAACAAGTGAAGTCTTTATGAGTGAGTCATTGAATCATTTACTCAAGTGATTCGTTCCAAAAGCTGATTCATCCAGTAATGAAACAAGTGAAGTCTTTATGAGTGAGTCATTGAATCATTCATTCAAGAGATTCGTTCCAAAAGCTGATTCATCCAGTAATGAAACAAGTGAAGTCTTTATGTGTGAGTCATTGAATCATTCATTCAAGAGATTTGTTCAAAAACGCTGATTCATCCAGTAATGAAACAAGTGAAGTCTTTATGAGTGAGTCATTGAATCATTCATTCAAGAGATTTGTTCAAAAACGCTGATTCATCCAGTAATGAAACAAGTGAAGTCTTTTTGAGTGAGTTATTGAATCATTCACTCAAGAGATTCGTTCAAAAACGCTGATTCATCCAGTAATGAAACAAGTGAAGTCTTTATGAGTGAGTCATTGAATCATTCACTCATGAGATTCGTGCAAAAAAACGCTGATTCATCCAGTAATGAAACAAGTGAAGTCTTTTTGAGTGAGTCATTGAATCATTCACTCAAGAGATTCGTTCAAAAACGCTGATTCATCCAGTAATGAAACAAGTGAAGTCTTTATGAGTGAGTCATTGAATCATTCATTCAAGAGATTCGCTCAAAAACGCTGATTCATCCAGTAATGAAACAAGTGAAGTCTTTATGAGTGAGTCATTGAATCATTCACTCAAGAGATTCGTTCAAAAACGCTGATTCATCCACTAATGAAACAAGTGAAGTCTTTCTGAGTGAGTCATTGAATCATTCACTCAAGAGATTCGTTCAAAAACGCTGATTCATCCACTAATGAAACAAGTGAAGTATTTTTGAGTGAGTCATTGAATCATTCACTCAACCCTTTTTTTAAGTAATGAATTCAAATGAATCAAATGCAAGCAATTACTATTTTGTCAGAAGCTCTAGTAAAGAACATGTTATTTTGTTTAGTTGTCTATTTAGAATCGTGGGAGATTCGTGATCTCTATTTAAAACTAAAAATGGTGATTCTCACCTAGTTATGAAACTGTAAGCACTTTGTTTTTGCATAAGTATTTCTAACTTTACACCTGCTGATGTTTGCGCACTTGTATAGGTACGTGGTCTGAATGGAGCTTTGTGTTGTGAATTTGTGAGTATGTGAAACGGGACAGAGGGTTCCCATCATCCTCGCCCTGGTTCTCGTTCCCTGTGCCAGGCAGATTGTTGGCATCCACAGGGACTCATGCACTCGCGGCACAGACGTTGTTTATGGAGCTAATATTAGCTGGACATCTTCACAGCGGGCCTGGGATGAAAAGAGTGAGTTCATCATCAGTCTGTGAAAGAAGGGAAGGTGCAGGACACATCAGCAGGAGGGACGGGGTTTGGGACGTCTCCTTGGGACTCTGGCGCTGGACGTGAGAGGCGTCAGATGAGACAAAACCTCTGTTCCAATCTCACAGTTGAAGAATCAACTCTCTTTCAATTCATGAGTGTGAAGTTCAGTTGGCCAGAACATCCAGAAAGTGGAATTTATCAATACTACCATTCAAGAGAAAAAACTATCTATCTATCTATCTATCTATCTATCTATCTATCTATATCGTTCTATCTATCTATCTATCTATCTCGTTCTATCTATCTATCTATCTATCTATCTATCTATCTATCTATCTATCTCGTTCTATCTATCTATCTATCTATCTATCTATCTATCTATCTATCTTGTTCTATCTATCTCGTTCTATCTATCTATCTATCTTGTTCTATCTATCTATCTATCTTGTTCTATCTATCTCGTTCTATCTATCTATCTATCTATCTATCTATCTATCTATCTATCTATCTCGTTCTA
>NC_137126.1:48212882-48335382 GCF_949319135.1 Squalius cephalus | reverse complement strand
GTCTGTATATATATATATATATATATATATATATATATATATACATATATAATATACAGTTTTATATTTGATTTCAGCTAACATTTATTATATATATATATGTTTGTGTGTGTAAGATAAATGGTAACTTAAAACAAATATAATTTATATATATATATATATATATATATATATATATATATATATATATATATATATATTTTATCACAGCAAGTATGTTATTTTATATATATATATATATTTACACACACATTTTTTATATTTTATTTCAGTTTAACATTTATTTTATTTCAAATAACACTTTTTTTAAATGGTTTTACTTTTAGTAATTTAGTTGTGTATTTTGCCATTTTTCATTCATTTTCTTATTAGATTTTATTCATTTTTATTAATTATTTTTTTTTAAATATTTAAAATGTAACAATTAAATGTAATAAATTTTTTCAATTTTCAACATTTTTATTTCAGTTTTGCTTTTTTAGTACATAAGTTAGTACTTACTAGTACTATCTTTTACTCAGGGCTTGGTTAACATCAGCTCTTAGTTAACTGTAATAACCAGTTACTGTACACGTGAACTCTCGTGACTGAGATGCTGCATTGCAACTTCCTCTATTTGCATCGCAGATCAATCAAATGCAAATATTGCTGTGAAGAAGACATGGACTCTGGCAGGACAGGGACAGTTCGTCCTTTAACGCCAGTTTCCGAGCAGTTGCTAAACATCCTTTGCAGGAGTGAAGGTTTAGTGTAAGTGGTGTTTTGGCACCAATAGCAGATATAAAGGCACTTGTTTCATGGTTGCACCGCGGATAATGTACGTCCCTTTCATACAGTGTCCCAGTCTGGACTAGTCCAGCGATGCTTGTCTCGGTATGAAAAGAGTTCCAAATATTTACCCAAAACTCCTCATAGTCTCCCACACAATCCAAACATCCCCTGCGTCTCGGGTTCGGAGGTCCACGCCAAACCATCAAAGGCAGAAGCCTCGGATTCCAGCTCATTGTGATTACGAACGCTCCCAAAAGACGTGGTGACTTTATATTTGCTCAATGCTTAATCCACAAAGCGCTGTTTTCATATGGAATGAAAGGAGCGAGTGTTTCTCTGTGGCGTTTTGTGGGAACGTGAGTCAGAGTGAGCAGGAAGAGACGGGACCCATGCCTCGACATGCTGGACTTAATGTGAGCGTTTCTCAGAGATGCCCCTCTTTTCACCGAAACACTCCTTTGGCCCACATCTAATCCTGTTTGCTTTTAAAATGATGGAGAAGTGAAGACAGGAGAGTGTGTGTTCGATGTACGAGAGCTTATGTTGTGATGTCACTGATGATGAGTATCGTGGCTGCTGGTCTGTGAATAAGGAAATGTTTAATAATTATAATAATAATGCATTTTATTTAAGACGCATTTCAAATCACTCACGGTCACCATACATCAAGACGTAGAAACAATAACATTGACAATTAATGATAAATAAGGAAAAGCAATAATTGCAAACATGATGACAACTAAAAAAATACTTTAAATTGAGATAATAAATTACGGATGTTTATCAGAAAGTCTTTCTATACAATGACATGAAGACAGTGAGGGGAGAAAAAAAAGACAGATAGATATTTTTGGTATTTCTGCTAAAAATATGACAAAGCTGCTTGTATTTCGATTTCTTTCTCTTTTTTTTAGTGATATATAAAATTAATTAAAATGTATTTTAAAATCATACAAGTTATGTTCTCGATCCCAGAACTGTATGTTCCTCCGCAAAAACAGCAGGTACTGAGGGAAAATTAAGAGTTTACACCTTGATTTCTATGCATTTTTTAGCTTTTTAATATATTAGAAATCATTGATTAATTTAAATACTATTTTAGTTTAGTTTATTTAGTTTAGTTATTTGTTCAATTAAATGCTAGTTTAGTTTACATCTTGTTTTTGTTATTTAGCATTTTAATTTATGGTAGAGTTAAATTATCATTTAAAAATTATTTATTTATTTAAAGGCAATATTTTAAGAATTTGCATGTATTAATAGTTTTTTTATTGCTTTTACAGCTTGTAATGATACAGTAACAAACAGTAGTTGTTTAATGACTGTGTATTGTGCTAATAGGAAAACATATCTGGTGTTTGTCATTTTTTCAGGCAATTTTAATGTTTTATTAAAATATATTTTATTAAATGAACAAAATCTAGTTGATTTTGAAATGTGGAAATAAACTAAATGATCTTAAAATGCATAGATTAGACTTTTAGGGTTAAAAAACGTAAAATACTTTTAAAGCAAAACTTTTAAGGGTTTAAAAAATATGCATATTTTAAGTAAAGTTAATGAATCATTTTTCAGCATCTCAGATCATTTGTTGAGCAATGTTTAAGTTCATTTTGAGACTTCTGAGAACTCTTCATGTGAAATTACTCATGCGACCAGAAGTGAAGTTGAGTGTGTGTAGAATTGTTTGCTTTCACATGAGCAGAGGAAGTCAAACTCTCGAGGAGAAACATCTATGAAGGAGAACTGATTGGTGATTGGTCTGTCCTCTGGGTTCGGCTCTGATGTGCATGTTTGTACATGCGTGTGTGTGTGTTTGTGTGTACAGTGTGTTTGCGTGACCAGCGCTGAGAGCGACAGAGCGTCAGGAAGTGTGTTAAAGAGGGAAATCCTCAAACACACGTGTAAATCTCTCAGTTCCAGTGTGTTTCTCTCAACACAACATGAATCAGATCTCAAACTGATGCCTTTATCTTTTTACTGGCTTGTTCTCTCACTCCATCTTTCTTTGTGTTTTTTGACATGGGCGTTCAGTGGAAATGGTCGGTATGTCATCAGACTCTCTAATAGACAATATAATGCACAGCACACACACCATACACTGCATACTATTTAAAAACATTGTTTGTGTAGCAGTATGCACTACACAACAGTTGTTTTACACTAGTGTTGCATGAACTGTCTGCAGATTAAAGCATCGGCTTGTAAGCTCGTGCTCGATCTTTTCTCGTGGCAATGTATTTTTGATTAAATGCAATATATTTTCTCATATGTATTTTCTCGTTATTTCATCTGACTCCATAAAAAGGTTTTAATGATAATCTGTGCATCATTAAATGTGAGCGAATGTTTGACTGTTATGAAAATAATGTCAAAGTCAGTTAGAATAATCAAATGTAACAATTTATTATGTCAGGTAAATGTATCATGCCAATTACATAATCAATACAAAACATCAAAAGCTCTGGATTAAAGAGAAGAGATGCGAACCCGACATTAAAATACATGATGCTAAGAATTTTGCTCACTCTTAACATCATGGGCCAACTTGAGTTACAAAAAGGCCCCGATCTTCTCGTTGCATTCCATTATATAGACAGAACCTCTTTCACATGGAAACATGTGCTAACAATGGAAATTTGCATTCAGAGGTTACACATTTTGGGGGTATGAGACCATTTACCAGGAGACCACCTTCCTTTGTGTGCCAGCTATCTCTAAACTCCTAAAAACCTTATTACCATTTTTTACTTATTTGGTAATGAGACACTTGTACCAGTCGCACTGAGACATTTCAAATGATACCAAACATGCATAATACTCGGTGATAATCATTCACATTAAACCATTTCGATTCTTGGGTGAGTTTTTGGTGATCTTCGCATGGGGGAGAAGGAGTGGGGGATGAGAGGGAGAGATGTATTCTGAGGTGAGACTTTTGTCTCAGATGGTGAGTTCAAATGGTAATTTCCAGCAAGATCCTGTCTTCTCAGGGCCTGGTCGCTCCTTAACCAGACTGTCCGGCATTTTCTAATTTCTCAATTCTTACAGGCTAAATTAATAAATACTATTGCTCTAGTTTATAGTATGTACAGTATGCTGTACATACGGTATGCACATTTTTCTGTATGCATAAAACACTATGGATAGTTGACATGATAACTTTGCCAAAAACACTTCTGCCCAGGAATATTGTATTCCACAACGAATTCATCCAAGTAATGAGAATAAATACTTTCCTACAGCTTCCCAGTTCCCTTTCAGTTCGGTCACGTTCGACGTAGTCACTGATCGGGATCACGCTTAGGGAAGCGGATGCACACACACGCATTTGTCTTTCGCTTCGGAGCCGATCGGTCTTCATGTCCATGTCTCTGAAGAGTGTTGATTCTTTCAACGAGCGAGTGTGTCGGTGCTTCTTGCAAACGTTTGACAGAGAATGTGAAAGCATTGACAAATAATATTTCGTCCCATCTCATATTTTTTCCCTTAATCATGATTCATGTCCCTTTATGTGATCAAAACTATTGACCCTGACCTGCAGGATATTCCCGTTTTGTGAAGAAAAACACTTCAACTAAAGCATCAGTAAACCATCACAGAAAGTTTAACAACACATATCTGACTGATTCTGAGAATGTGAAGTTGAATTACTGAGTTCAAATGGGGGGGGGGGGGAATCCCATCCATATACAAAATTATTCAACACCCAAAAATCTAATTTTGAAAAAAACATTGTCTGTAAGTGTTTACAACCCTCTAAGACTCTCTACTGGATTCTTTGGCCATTCCTTGTGTGCAAAAGCTTCCAGCTCACTGATATTCTTTGTTTTGCTGCTTAAAGGAATAGTTCACTTTCAAAAAAATGTTTGCTGATAATTCACTCACCCCGATGTCATCCAAGATATCCATGTCTTTCTTTCTTCAGTCGTAAAGAAATGAAGGTTTTTGAGGAAAACATTCCCGGATTTTTCTACACAGAATGGACTTCAGTGGCAACCAACTATTCCAATGTTCAAAGAAGGTTCAAATGTCCGTCTCAATGCAGCTTCAAAGTCTCGACACGATCCCAGTCGAGAAATAAGAGTCTTATCTCGCGAAACGATCAGCCACTTAACGCCTACTGTCGCGAATTCGCAACAAACCCCTTCCATTCAGACTGCAGGCGAGATAGCGTGTGTTTTCCCCCAATGCCTGTTTGTGCACATTCAATACATACCTAGGAACATTTTGCACACACTGGTTTCTCGTAGGAGCGGTCGGAGTGGGAACTACATCCGGTTCACGGAAGCTAATATTTTGGTTTGCAAAATCTGCATATCAAGGACGCAAATGTGAAGAAATTGCCCAAAATGAGTTAAGTTGTGCTAAGATAAAAATATGTACCAGCTTATTGATTGCTTCTATAGCTATGTTATTCATATAGACTTCATGTGACGAATATTTTTTACGTACTTTGTAGATTTCTGTTTGTAGCAAATTCGCGACATTCGTCCATAACGGCTGGATTGGGCTATAATGGCTACATATAACAATGCTGTATTTAGATGGTTTCAGCCAAAAAAAAAAAAATTTTTTTTTTTCACAAAACATAGCATGTTAGGATATAACACTATAAGAATATATAATGTATGCACTGGAGAAACAAGGAAAGAGTTAAACAGAGTGTAACATGGAATGTATAAAAACTACTGTCAATGTTAGGGAGTAGGAGAGTGTTTTGTTTCTTGCTGTTGTCAAGATTCATTAATTTGTCAATTAAAGTTTATAAGTTCTAACAACTTTGTGCCATGAATAAAATCTACATACCTGAGATGGGAAAATGTGTTTTATTAATTTTACCATTTTGTAAAAAAAATTACCCTAAATGCCTGTTGTCGCTAATTTGCAACATACCTAAATTTATATCTATTCTATATGGTATAGACAAATTAACAATCTCAACTTAATTTAGCGTCAGCTTGGAGCCAGAAACACACATAATAAATGTTTTTATTTAATTGTAAATAAATTCAGGCGTCAACAAAATTATATATATATACTTTTTAACCATAAATGCCCATCTTGTACCATCTCTGAGATGCGCCACGTATTACGTCATCACGTTGGAAAGGTCACAAAAATTTAAAAAAAATAATAATAAATTAAAACAAAGATGCGGACGATTTTGAAGTTGGACAAATAACTTAGATGACGTGACGAGTGATCTTTCCTACGTGATGATGCAATGCGAAAAAAATCCTGGAATGTTTTCCTCAAAAACCTTAATTTCTTTTCGACTGAAGAAAGAAAGACATGGATATCTAGGATGACATCGGGATGAGTAAATTATCAGCAAACATTTTTTTGAAAGTGAACTAATCCTTTAAGGACCGTCCCCAGACCAGGCTTTGGTAGATTTGAATGTGCACTTGGGATCATTGTCCAGTGATCCAGTAAAGCTCCAGTTTACACACTGAAGGTATCATAACGGCCTAATACTTCAAACAATCCATGCCGCCTCTTCTGTGCCAGACACACTGCTGATCCTTCCATCACTCCATAAAATATTCTTTCTGAACTCCACAGGCATGTCTGAATACATTTTAGCAGATTCAAGTCAGCGTTTTACGTTGTCTTGGTTCGGAGTTGTGTTCGTCGAGGTGTCTAGACATGAAGTCGATGCTTGTTTTAGTCATTTAGCAAGTGTTTTGGCAGTAAATCGAGGGTTTTTCTCAGCTGTTCTGATCAAACCTCTTAATCCCCTTGGTGAAACTGTGCTTTTTCTTCCATGCCCTGGAAGGTTTGCTATTATACCATACGTTTTAAACCTAAAAACTAGGCGGCCAACAACCTTTCAGTGTAAATATTCCTGCACTTTTGTCTTGGCCATATTTGCCTCTCATCTTCAGCACATGCACAGCTAAATTCATGTATGTGTCACAACTAAAGCTGATTAAGTGTCGGTATACTGTTCCCAAAGACTTAATTGTGTTTGAACTCAGATTTGTACCTTTATTTTGTAACTCATGATTAGGGGTGTGTGATATATATCATTTCCCAGGATAATATCGTGATTGTTGTTTTGCCATATGTGCGATCTGACATTATCAAGTATGTCCCTCAAACAAAAACACACCTAGAGAGAGCACACATACGTGATGTAGTCTAGTAGGTTAGACTAGTGCACTTGTGCATTTAGTGCACGCTTTCACTGCATGATTTACTCTATTAAAATGCACTTATAATGCCCTCAATATTCAAGATAAGGGGCAAAAATACCTCTGTATGTCTTTTATATTTATATTATTTAGTTAATATCACATGAAGAGTGCTGTTTCATGATTACAAATGTGATTTTATACAACAGTTTAATAAACAAGATTAAATGATTTACATTTTAGACACAATAGTCCCTGTTTTTGCTCTATTTCGCCATCGAAAATACTTCCAAACAAAACCACAGGACTGTTTTGTGTGTCTGAGCAACACACGGCAGTGTTTCGTTTCTGGATGAACGAATCGGTTGAATGAATGATTCAATGACACACTCATTAAGACAGTCAAGTTCCTGAATGAATCAGCCGTTTGAATGAATCGGTTGAATCTCAACGACTCACTCATTAAGACAGTCAAGTTCCTGAATGAATCAGCCATTTGAACGAATCGGATGAATCTCAACGACTCACTGATTAAGATAGTCAACGTTTGAACGAATCAGTTGAATCTCAACGACTCACTCATTAAGACAGTCAAGTTCCTGAATGAATCAGCCGTTTGAATGAATCGGTTGAATCTCAACGACTCACTCATTAAGACAGTCAAGTTCCTGAATGAATCAGCCATTTGAACGAATCGGATGAATCTCAACGACTCACTGATTAAGATAGTCAACGTTTGAACGAATCAGTTGAATCTCAACGACTCACTCATTAAGACAGTCAAGTTCCTGAATGAATCAGCCGTTTGAATGAATCGGTTGAATCTCAACGACTCACTCATTAAGACAGTCAAGTTCCTGAATGAATCAGCCGTTTGAATGAATCGGTTGAATCTCAACGACTCACTCATTAACAGTGATTTGCTGCCACCTACTGTCAGTTTAAATTTCACATTTAAAGTATCTTTAAGTCATTTAAAAAATATCAATAATTAACATTTTAGGTTTGAAACATCAAAACATTATTCCTGCATTTGTAACTGCGGTTTGACCGCATTCATGTCCCTCTGAGCTGCATTAAACAGTGTGTGTAAATGCATCTAAACGCCACTTCAGATGCAGATTCTGTGTTTCCTCTGCACTGCAAAGATCAATTTTGTTGATACTGAATTCATTTGATTGGTAACAGCCCTATTGTGTATCATTATTCTTAATTGAATTTGGCACAAAAGATGATGCATACATTTCATTAGGATTAAAAAATGCTCATAAAAGGTAAAAATCAATGTAAACTTATTGGAAAAGATGATTTCTGTGACCACCACACAGAATATGAAGAATATCAAAAACTTTGGGAGTCAGCAAAATATCGTCGAATTATCGTCATCGAGAAAATCCCAGAAAATATCGCGATATCATTTTTTGGTCAATCAACTCATGATATGTTAGACATGATAAAACTGAATGGCTTTGAGTTGTAAGGCATATACTATAAACTATATAAATGTAGTTGTATTGTGTGTTGCTGTTGCGTCCGTCTCTCTTCTGCTCTCTTTCCAGCGTTTTCTACGGGCTGATGTTATCATGGCCGCTCGCCCACTGTGTGTGATAAAGAGAAAAGAAAGGGCTTTTGTAGACAGAGCCTCCCTCATCATCACTCCATCAGAGAGAGAGAGAGAGAGAGAGAGAGAGAGAGCGAGCTTTGATTGGTGATGGAATGCATTCGTATGGCCGTATAGGAAGTGGGCGTGTGTGTCCTTTATGTCGAGTCTGTCAGGGTGTGTTAGTTGCGTTTGATAAGTTTAAAGTTTCTCCATGCCGGTCTCTTTCACTCGTCCAGGTCTTTGTGAGGAGTGTGTATATCTGATTGTGTGTGTGTGTTTTGGCCCATTTGTCGCTGGGCAACAGTGTGTGCAGTTGTTGTGGATTCCAGCGCTGCATCTGTTGTGTTTGAAGCTCAAGGTCGGCCCAGCGGGCGATAAGTCTTCTGTTGTTGTTACTCACACTATGTCGCACACTTTGTGGGATGTGTTCCCATTGGAACGGGCTCTTCTCACATGGATGAGAACACAAGAGCCTACATCTCCTCTCTGGGCAGCTGAGGAGGGTGTGTGTGTGTGTGTGTGTGTGTGTGTGTGTGTGTGTGTGTGTGTGTGTGTGTGTAGAAGTTTGTAGAAGCTGAAATATTTTTATTTTACCATTTTTTATTAAAGTTAAATGTAAAAAATGTTTCATTATGAAGAAAATTAAACATTTTAGTCTATTATATTTAATTGTCACATTTTTCTATCAAATTCCTTATACTGTGGTGCATCCAGATGTTTTTAATTCTTATAATTTTTATACATATTTTGCATTATGTCCAGGCATTACAACAAATGCCTTTATTTATATAAGATTAAAGTGAAGTATTAGTTTTTATATATATTTTTAATTTTTTTTATCAGAAAAACATGTCCGGGTCATATTTCACCATAAAATAAATATTTTATGTAAACAAAATGAAGCCTATTTTTTTTTAAAGTATTTCATTGTGACGTTTTCTGATGAAGTGTCATTGCTGTAATGCTTTCGGATGTAAATGTTTTTTTAAATTAATCTAATTTCTATTAATAATTTGCATTATCCTCATTACATAAATCTTTTTTTTTCATTTAAATCAGCATAAAATCAGTACAACAAATACTACATTTATATATATATATATATATATTACCTTTATATTATTGTAAAAACCTTCATATTATTGTAATAAGAATGTTTAATGTGCTTAATTGTTATTGACGTTGTAGAATTTGTGCTAAATTAATCTCAGTTTCTGCCTCCATGTCTGCATGATGTCGTACAACCTGTGAAAATCTGGATGTATTTTTAGAGAGGACGTTTATGCTCTTTCTCGAAGTGTTGCTGTTGTTTCCGGCTCTACTAGAACAGGTTCTCCTGCTGTAATGTTGATTATGCTCCTCATGTTCTCCACTGTTGCGGCTCCTCTCTTCCCGGTCTGTCAGTAACGCTCTGTTTAGCTCCTGTCTCCTGAAGCCTGCGGGTGTGAACCGGTTGATTCTCGGGTCACTCGTCCAGCCTGTGATCCGCACGGATGACCTCCAGCTGGTTCTCGGACACGAACGGCTCCTCACACACTCCTCACACACTCACTGTGGACTGTAGATCTGCTCTGCTGAGTCACTAACAATCCCATTAAAGCATCAGACGGTGTTCATGCAAAACAACATATATCTCTCTGCTTTCTTTCATTAGAGAGAGAGTGTGTGTGTGTGTGTGTGTGTGTGTGTGTGTGTGTGTGTGTGTTTGCGAGAGTGTGTATGCGAGTGTTTGTGTGAGTGTGTGTGCGAATGTGTGAGTGTGTGTGTGCGCGTGTGTGTGTGCGTGTGTGTGTGTGTGTGTGTGTGTGTGTGTGTGTGTATGTGAGTGTGTGTGTGTGTGTGTGTGTGTGTGTGCGGGTGTTTGTGCGAATGTGTGCCTGTGTGTGTGTGTGTGTGCGAGCGTGTTTGTGTGCGAGTGTGTGTGTTTGCGAGAGTGTGTATGCGAGTGTTTGTGTGAGTGTGTGCGCGCGAATGTGTGTGTGTGTTTGTGTGGGGGGGTGTTTGTGCGAGTGTGTGTGCGAATGTGTGAGTGTGTGTGTTAGGGTTGGGCGGTATTACGGTAATATCGGATACCGCGGGATCTTAAAATAGCACTGGTATCAGTTTCAATACCGTCATTACCGGCACTTATATATAGCATATAATATATATAATTTATTTATTGCCTAAAAAATGCTTATGTGTGGTTGCAGTTTGGCAATATTTCTGGTTCCAACCGAATGAGAAGGGAGAGGCGGTAAATACTGACGAGGCAATTTGTAAATTGTTCCATAAAAAGGTGACCGCGAGAGATGTAAACACCTCTAACCTAATGTCGCATCTCCGAAACTACCACCCACTCACTGCTGCCAGGATGCATTTTGTTCTCGAGTTCATTAAATAAGCGCATTAAGTTTCGTATTTGTTAAAATATTATTATGTTATTTTTTCCATCTTTCTTGATTATGAAAAGTGAACAGCACAAATAAGATGGGATGCATCGGGAGTCAGACGATTTGACCACTTCAATAAATTTAGTTTTGTAAAAGGCCTCTTTAAAACGAATTTCGTTTTGTATAAATTGTATCTTAATTTTAATAAATTTTTCATCAACCAATTGCCTATATATTTAATATAATCATGACATGATGGGCGATGGCATGCCGCGGTCACTTGCATTAAAATCTCATAAATTAACCGAAACTTGGAGATGGCGATCGTCAATTTCTTTAAACAAAACAATTCAAAACGAAAAGAAATATAGGGTAGCCTACTCTCTGATTAATCCATGATGTGTATTTCTCTCTATGGCGTTCACAGAGATGGCGATCGTCAATTTCTCAAAACGAAAAGACAAAGGCCACTCTGATTATTTAATCCATGATGTGCATTTCTCTCTAGGCGCGTTCATACGGAGATGTGATCATCAATTTCAGCAAACGAAACCATACAAACCGAAAAGAAATAGACTAGCCTACTCTCTGTAATCCATGATGTGCATTTCTCTCTATCGTTCACTATGGAGATGGTGATCGTCAATTTCTTTAAACGAAACAATTCAAAACGAAAAGAAATATAGTCTGATTAATCAATGATGTGCATTTCTCTCTATATGCGCGCTCACTACAGAGATGGCGATCGTCAACTTCCACCTTTGCAGAAAAGCTTTATTAATAAAAATCAAATGGACACGCGTCACCGGATTACAAAGGCACTTCTTGCTTGTTGCACGCACACAGTATTATGTTGAATAATGGTGGGCTCGGGCTCATAATAACAGTTAATGCCGTCGACCGGACTCAGACACAACGTGCACGGCTTGATTTGTTTTTTTTTGCCCGATCTGGCATTCAGTTTCTGAACTGTGTAGGCACAAACCAACAGTTTGGTGACGCCGTCTGAGCCCATTATGTCATAATTTTTAATTAGTCACGGTAATACCGTATACCCCGGTAAAATAGGGAGGGGGTTTGACGGTATCAAAATTCGAATACCGCCCAAGCCTAGTGTGTGTATTTGCGAGAGTGTGTATGCGAGTGTTTGTGTGAGTGTGTGTGCGAATGTGTGAGTGTGTGTGTGGGGGTGTTTGTGCGAGTGTGTGAATGTGTGTGTGTGTGTGTTTGCGATAGTGTGTATGCAAGTGTTTGTGTGAGTGTGTGTGCGAATGTGTGTGTGTGTTTGTGTGGGGGGGTGTTTGTGCGAGTGTGTGAATGTGTGTGTGTGTGTGTTTGCGATAGTGTGTATGCAAGTGTTTGTGTGAGTGTGTGTGCGAATGTGTGTGTGTGTTTGTGTGGGGGGGTGTTTGTGCGAGTGTGTGTGCGAATGTGTGAGTGTGTGTGTATTTGCGAGAGTGTGTATGCGAGTGTTTGTGTGAGTGTGTGTGTGAATGTGAGAGTGTGTGTGTGTGTGTGTGTTTCTGTAGTGCTGCCGGAGCGATTGAAGCTGCTTTTGGAAACTGGGAATGCTAAATGTTTGTGTCTCGTGTCATTCTTGAAGGTGCGCTCATTTTTTCACTTGTCAGATGGTCGTCGGTGTCAGCGTGTGTGTGAACTCTGAGGAATGCCACTCTAAATATAACTCTGGGACATACAGATACTCACTGCCGTTTCAAACTACACGAGATGTGGCGTTTGGCCCTCTAGCCGTTGAAGCGTTAAACTACAAGTTCCTCGCGGCAGAGCATTGTTTTGATGATCACGCGAGTTGTGCTTCGGCTCTTACGCGGATGAATCTGATCAGTGCGAATGTCATTAATAACATCAAAAACTCCCCCATTAATAAAAAGACTGATATCTGAAAAATATGCACGCTTTTATGCTGCTGTTCTTTTGAATGATTGTTTTAAAGTAATGTTACAAAAGTTTGGCAATGCTGCAGTATTACAGTATAATTGAGATATTATTATAGTGTTTATTCATATTTTGACATTTTATTTTTTATTTTTATATTTTCCGTTTCATTTCATTTTGTTGTTTTTGTATTTTTTTTTATTTTTTATTTTTTTTTACAAATACAACAATATACAGTTTTTATTCATTGTTATTTCGGTTTTAGTGAGTTATTTTAGTACATCAAGTAAAACTAAATGAAAATGAGAAATGTTGCATTGGCAACTAGCTTATTTTGTTTCAAAACATCAATGTTTTTTATGGTTTTGTTTTAGTTTAGTTAACTATAATAACCCTGGATTAGGGGTCGACCGATATGTGATTTTCAGGGCCGATGCCGATACCGATTATTACAGATCAAGTAGACGATAACCGATATTTTGAACCGATATATAGCCTATGTCTAGTGTAAAAATGTAAATTAATGTCAAAATTAAGAATAACAAAGGGTTTTGACAAATACTTTCTTTAAATACTTTTAAACATATCTTTAAATCTGAGAACTTTTAATAATAACATTATTAATAATAACTTAAAAAGTGCAGGGAGCACCCAGCAGCATTCTGTAAACATTTTGTAAAACTTAAAGGGTCATGAAACCCTAAACCAAATTTTCTGAGATTTTAACAGAGGTATGTGTGTTGAACACCATTGAAGACAATGTTAGCATCTGTTAGATTTAATAGTAGGGGGAAAATGGTTAAATTTGAGGTTATTTACGCTATTTTCGTCTTCCGGGTTTAAAATCTTCATCGTGTCCACGTCACAGGCTGTGACGTGGCAGAGCACTATAGTACTTTGATGACTCATCGGTGTCTCATAATTATTCATGTACTGAGTTTTCTTATCCAATGAGAAGACACTGTCTCTTAATTATTCATGACACCACGTGGAACTTTCCAAAGACAGACATGTCAAACTGTGATATCGCGTAGTAGATGAGAGAGGCAATGATGGGACGCGCGTTTGTTTTCGTGGTGCAAAAGTTCCAGTGCATCTTTCCCCGCGATGCTGCCCGGGCTGCCCGGCATCAACCACGGACACATCTAAACTATGGGTGTGTAGCAACCATTCAACGGGAGAATGGTGGACTTTTACCTTGTACACCAATGCAGGTTTCGGTCTTGCGAGTGATGCGGTTCCGAGGACTTTTCCTATCGCTTCAGAGGTGTGTGTGTGTGTGTCTAAAATGTAACCCTAACCGTTTTACTTGCATTTTGTTAAATAATCACTCGTTATTAAAATTTAGATATTTCAATAATGCCTCAATTGTATGGAACGTATGCTTAGTTTGTGCAAATTTCTATGACACTTTCCATCTTTATTATGTGGGTTTATGGGGCGCGTAGATCTATGTACGGAACGTTTTTTTTTTTAAGCGGAAAATGTATTATTTCAAATATATGCATTTATAGTGTGTATATAAACAAATATATATTTTATAATGGCATAATTATACATATGCATGTACATTTATATGTTTTAAATAGAGTTATGATTACTGTAGTAGGCTATTATGTGTAGCAGGGCATTCAGTTACTTTTGAAAGGACAAAAATAAGGTGTCAGTGTATTTCATTAGACTTTAACTTTGCCAGCTATAAAAAAATCTAGCATTTCCTCACGTTTTACCACTGATTTTTAGTGACAGTCGATATATGCATGGGCCACTTTGGGCTTTGACCACACCCACTCCCCTCCTTTCTTCTCACAGCCACCACGCCCATTTAAGTTGCATTTTTCAAAAAGATTGTGAGCTAGACTTGAGCTGAAAGAGGGGGGTTTCATGACCCTTTAAAGACTCTATTTTAATGGTTAAAAAAAAGCATTTCTAATTAATTGAAATCATCCAACTTATTCAATTTATTTACAGTTTAACAAAAATTACATTTTAGGGCCCTATGAAAAACCGAACTTTTATTTTGACGGGTTGCCGTGGAGATCTTTGCGTTTCTGTGTGTTTAACCATAAAAATGCTTAATATCGGCGCCGATAATCGGTCGACCCCTACCCTGGATTGCTGACATTAGACAGATATTCATATCACGTAAGGTAAAACAGCGGAAACTTACTTGTCTTGTATGGTATTTATTGACAAATAGCTCAAATCAGTGACTGGTTTAGAGATTGTGATCTGCATAAACATTGTTTAGTCAAGTCAAGTCAGCTTTATTTGTATTGTGATTTTTACAATACAGGTTGTTTCAAAGCAGCTTTACAGAGATAACAGGAAAATAATGCAACAAAGTTTGTTTCTAGAAGAAAATAGCATCACAGTCCAGCTTAAGTGAGTTCAGTGATGGTTCATTTTGTAAAAAAATTATTAATTTAGTTCATTTATATATATATATATATATTAGAGGTGGGCCATTATCGGCGTTAACATGCTGCGTTAACGCGAGACTCTTATCGGGCGATAAAAAAAATATCGCCGTTAATCTATTCTCCAAGTTGGGTTGGGAGCTGGCTCTATACTACACAAGCTATGATGACGCAATCTACCCGCGGCCGCGAGGTACACCCGGCTGCAACGCATCATATTCGTCGTCATCTTAAGTAAACACGGCTGAAAGTGAAAGCTGGTGAAAAAGATCCGTGCAACATCCATTATTTGGACTTGGTTCGGATTTAAGCCGTTCGACGAGCAGCAGCAAACTATATAGACAGAGTGTGTGGGGTAACAGTTTGGTAAGTTAACACACGACTAAGGCGCCGTTCACATATCGCGCCTAAAAACGCGTAGAAAACACTAGGCGCGCCGCGTTCTCCTTTTTCCAAAGCACTAGGGCGGTTGCGCTCCGGAGGCGTCTGTCGTTGCTAAGCAACCATCAGCTGCGCTCTGGTTGGTTCTTGTCACGTGACCTACGGTGCGCTTGCGGCATTTTGAAAAGTTGAGATGTTTTTATCTCGATGCGCTTGGAAAAAAACAAGCTTTTTTAGTTCGAAAAAACGAACAAAAAAATCAGTTAGACAATATTCTAATTTTAAATTTGGGGTTTCATAAGCTCCAAGCCATAATAAACATTAGACCTACTTAAGTCTCTGCAGCTAGTGTACTTACATTTTATTTATCTGCAAAATTATGTTGTATACTTACAGTTTTGCACAATATATGTTCTCAAAACTGCATACACCCTTTAAAAAAAAAATAAAAAAAACATTTAGCAGTTGTTTAGCAGGGTCTCTAACCTGTTCTGAAATGGTTTTATTATAATATCGTTATCGCAAGAGGCTGCAATGTATATCACAATATGGATTTTAGGCCATATCGCCCATCCCTAATTGATAGCCTATAGTAGTTGATAATAACATAGGCCTACCTAATGTTGCCTACGGACGGTAACAGTACAGTAGTAACCTTTAACAGTCTATGAGTAGAATAGCTTTCTCAAGCAGTTTGTGATGCATTGTGGAAACAGGAGATGAGCCCCTGGTCTAATGCGCCACCTGGCTTGAGAAACCCGTTCTCAAAGACTTACTTTTATAGTCATTATTTGGGTAGCACACATACTCTGAATGCCTTCGGCAGAATTCAAATGAGCCATTTTAATCTAGATTAATTTCAAAATTAATCTATGCCCACCTCTAATATATATATATATATATATATATATATATATATATATATATATATATATATATATATATATATATAGCCGCTCTGGAGAAAACCGTGATGTCATCGTCCAGCTCAGTTAATTTCTCATATAATGTTGTCAATGCAGGCAGATCAATAATATTGTTGAATATTAAATTAAATGTTAAATTTAATGTCCACAACTAAGCAAGCCAAAAGCCAGTGGCAACAAAGGTGAAAAAGGCAACAGTGGAAAGGAACCAAAAACTTCATCAGTGTCAGAATGGAGGAAAAAAACCTTGGGAGAAACCAGGCTCAGTCGGGGGGGCAGTTCAGAGTCCAGTTCTGGTTGAGGATCGGAGTCGCGCCGGTATGGAGACGGGTTTGTTGAGGATTGGCGCTGACGTGTCGATTTGTGAACCGAATCAATATAGCAAATGTTTTGCTATTGCAAAATATGTTGATTCATGTTTTATTACAGGTTCTGCCGCTTTCATTTTCTGCCTGCAAACTCTTATGGCTCGAGTGTGTGATCCACATCTACCTATAGGAATACGACGCCTATCACTGTATGCATATATAAGCTCCTTCAGTATTATCAACTGATATCGCGTTTCTCAGGAGCGAATTACCCTCCTCCCTCCCCAGCTCCTCCTCTCGCCCAGTCAGGATTTGGCATTCTGATTCCCCTTGAATCAGAATAAATTCTCGAAATATGTTGTACTTTAAAATCTTGAATTAATGATATCTGCAATACATTCATGTTGGTTCTGTTCTGTTTACCCCAAGGGGGGTTATTGCTGCTAGACTGCATGGATGCGCAGGGAGTTCTCGCCCAGAACAAAACCATACCACCAATCCTAACTCTATGCTAACTGTCAATCGTATTTGAAGGTAGTGGTCCTGACAGAAACAACATCTGCAAAGTTACAACGCTCAAAGTTCAAAGCAATGGAAGATATTTGAAATAGTTTTTTAAGGACTACAACAAACAACTGATAAGGACTACACAAGCTTCCTCCTGGGTTAGTGACATCACCAACCCTAAAATTTGCATAAACCCCGCCCTCGGGAACACTCAACAAAGGGTCCATGTTGAAAAGAGATAATAGGAGCTTCAACACACAAGCTTTCGAAGCTCCGCCCCCTGTGCCTGAAGCAGCAGCTCATTTGCATTTAAAGGGACAGACACAAAACGACGTGTTTTTGCTCACCCTCAAAAAGTGACAACTTTAACATGCTATAAAAAATTATCTGTGGGGTATTTTGAGCTAAAATTGTACATACAAACTCTGGGGACATCAGAGACTTATTTTACATCTTTTACATATTTTACATCTTTAAGATTGGTCTGAAGCCTGAGCTGTTTTCTGTTGCTCGCGCAGGGAATGTGAATCTGCCCGTCGGTGTTTGAGTCTCTGCTTCGCCCTGAAGCGCCGGCGTATATATTTTACTGTCGTGATGTTTCTGCCTTTGATGCTGCAGCAAGTGTGTTTGAAGATCAGCCGATGTTTAATTGCTCGTGAAATACCTCTGTGGATCAGGCCCGGGCCTGCGCTCGCGAACACGGACGCGGGACGAGGAAGCGGGTCAGAGGACGGGGATCGCTGGAGGGGGAAACGGGAGGGAATGGGTTTTGGTTTGGGTTAAAACTAGTTTAGGTCAGGATTCAGGAGGCCACCAGAAAAAGGTTTAGAGAGGTTAAAGCCTGAGAATTAAGACCGAAACCCCTACATTAAGTGGAAGCTAATGTTTGGGGACATACAGTACACTACCATTCAAAAGTGTGGGGCCAGTAAAACATTTTTATGCTTTTGTTCAGTAAACATGCATTGAATTGATCAGAAGTGACAGTAAAGATGTTACAAAAGATTCAATTTCAAATAAATGCTTTCTATTAATCAAAGAATCCTGAAAAATGTATCATGGTTTTCACAAAAATATGAAGCGGCACAACTGTTTTTACATTGATAATAATCAGAAATGTTTCTTGATCATCAAATCATCATATTAGAATGATTTCTGAAGGATCATGTGACTGAAGACTGGAGTAATGATGCTGAAAATTCAGCTTTGATCACAGGAATAAATTACTATTTAAAATTGTAATAATATTTCACCGTTTTTACTGTATTTACTGCATTTTTGATCAAATAAATGTAGTCGAAAACATTTTTAAAAATCTTAAAATTGGCCCCATATTTCTGAATGGCAGTGTTAACGGAAGTGTTTACACATTCAATAAACATATATGCATATTTATCTTGACATTTGACTCAACTTTTCCAACACTAGATCCTATTGTTTCTGCAAAAAAATGACATTTAGACATTAATGCTATGTTTTTGAAAGTTATTGAAACAAACACATTAAATCAGATTTTTTTCAAATGTACATTTGGAGGTGAAAAGATTTGAGCCTGAGTTTGTTTTTTGATGGTCACTGCAAGTCTTTTTCATTCTAGCGGATTATTAAAGTTGTTCAACTTAATGAAATGCGTTAAATCTAATGCACTGGGATGTGTCTACTGAAATATCCACTTTATTCTCAAATCTTTTCATCATCAGGCCAAGACGCTCACAGATCTGCTGGTTAGAAGGACATATAACAGGGCGGTGCTGTGGATTTATAGCCGTGACTCAGACGCTCAGTCTTGACCAAACAGACTCTATTTCACCCTATAGCGACTGTTGTGTTTCCAGACGTCAGTGGCCAAATCTTGACATTTATAACAGACACGGACTGTAAGTCACACACACATGCTCAGTTTGAGTTGCTTTTCTTGCTGGGATGCACTAAAAGTGTGTGTGGCGAGTCTGTGTTAGCAGTTGATGGCTAATTTGTGAGTTTTGGCAGTTGATAGAAATAATACATAGAAGGATGGAATTTAGGGCTGCACAATATATCGAAATAAAACCGTCATTCCGACATATTGCTTAGTGCAGACGGCAATTTAATTAAGTATATTCGCTACTGGCAAAGTGACGAGTTTCACTGTGAAACGGGCAGCGCATTCATTGCCATGATTGTTTAATGTTTAACAATGAAGAAATTAAGACAGAAATATTAGTATTGTAATTTTACAGTTGTACTATAAAATACAAATATATTTATTAACACCATTGACGGAATTTTCCGGCTCTCCGTGTTTTCATTGTTATACGGTAGGGGGCGTTATTACACATTTTCTGAAAGAGTACACTCAAAAAAATTTTTGGGCAACAGGTTCCACATAACTGGGTCATAATGTGTTCATTTAACTTCAACACCATGGATTTAAGTCATTTTAAGCGACCCATTTAAGTAGTCTCAAAGTGAATTTTTAAAGGCTCCCTGACATGATTCAGGTATTCATATTTTTTATATTCATTCATTCTTTAAGATTTCATTTATTTTAGTGACACATAATTAAATTGATAGACTATTGCCAGCTATTTGCTAACAGTAGCACATATTAGCATTTTAAATGCTGATATTTACATGCTCCTTCAGCCAAAGCAGTTGAAAGTAGCAGAATGCAGTTGAACTAAAATTGATTAAGTTCAACTTAATGCATTTGTTTAAATGTAGATAAAATCAAATGAATGCAACCACTTACGATCAAAAATTCATTCATTTCAACGAATAATTTTTTTTCAGTGTAATTGAACATTAAACACAATTACACAACTCTTTTCTCATTTTCTCAAAAAAAAAAAAAACCCCACATAAAATAACACTTAATTTTACCATTTATTCTCTCTTAATTCAACCATATGCAAAGCATGCTGGGAACTAGCAAGCACCGCCCAGTTTCAGTTAATGCAACACAAATCATTCATGTAATCCAACACAAACCGATTAAGTAAACTTACATTTTTACATATATTTAAGCAGATTGAACACAATCAAATTAAGTTAGGGCAAAATGGCAGTTGGCGTCGCACTATACTGCCACCCTCTGGATGTAAGAAGTTTTTACTTAACATTAACGGTTTGTGTTTAGACAACGCGTTAGGATTTTGTTCTGTTAAGTTGAGACATAATTATGTGGACCTTTTCAAGTCATTTCAAGTCAACAAACACAATTATTATAAGTGAACTAAATATAAATATATTATGTAAAGTGCACATCCTTCCTTGTTCATTTTTTTGAGTGTACTAAAAATCCAGATCAAAACACAGGTGAAGAAGAAGCAGAAACTAGAGATAAAGGCATTGCTCATGCGTGGTGTAGTCTTTGACAAAAACATGATTTTCTCAGCATTTTGTTCAAAATCTTGCTTTTTTATGATCTTACCCACATTCAAGTGTTAATGCAAAAAGAATGCATGAAGCTAAAATAAAAAGTTTATTATTATTATTATAATTATTATTGTATTATTATATATATGATTGTGGCCTATGGGGAAAACTTTGTTCACTTTATGATTTCTGAAAGAGGTTTATGTTCTTATAAAGATTAAACCCAAGTGTAAACAACCAAATAATAAAAAATATATATCATTCAACCCTAACAGGATGGCTAACACACACACACACACACACACACACAAAAAAATCATATTCCAGCTTTTAAAAATATATTTATTTTGCACCCCCCAATAAAATCATTCCTGTCATTCTAGAGTAATTCTTTCCAAATAGCTATTCGAGTCATCTGGTGAATATTCCTGTATTTATTCATATTGCAATATGTATGCATGTATGAATGCGTGTGTGTGTGTATGTGTATATGTATATATATATATTTGGTCAGAGTGGAATAGATGCGATTAAAGTGTTTGCACTATTTAACATCGCCATACACCGTGTTATACAATGATCATGGTTGCTTTATGATTATGAGCGGAGTACTGTGGTAAAGTGTGGTTCCTGATTGTCATTGTTATGGCATTATGAGGGTGCATGTAAACGCCGTGGATGATTCCTCCATCGTGTGTTTTGTTAGTAAGTGATGAGACTGTGACCGGTGCAGGATCTGTCTGGACTCT
Source organism: Squalius cephalus (assembly GCF_949319135.1). Taxonomy (NCBI): domain Eukaryota; kingdom Metazoa; phylum Chordata; class Actinopteri; order Cypriniformes; family Leuciscidae; genus Squalius; species Squalius cephalus. Next base: position 48,313,952 of record NC_137126.1, on the reverse strand, counting down.
AGTGTACACAAGCACTCTCTGTTTACTTCTGCTGCACTGAGTTTATCCACAAATGAAAGTGTGTGTTTAAGTTGTAAAACTCAGTTCAAAGCGAGAGCAGATGCTGTAGAGCGTCGTGTTTGGATCAGGTGTGTATACACACACACACACACACACACACTCATTGGTTTCACAGCGTTGGATGTGCTCATAACCACATTAAACGAGCAGCTTATTAAAGTTGAATTCCTGCGCTCGCTTCCGGCTCTTCCTCTCTTGCTCTCTTCTCTTCTGAGGAAAGGCAAACTCGCTTTTAAAGCTGGAATTCATGAATCCATTGCAAAAGGCAAACAAGCGAAGCCTGGTGACACAGAGAGAGTGAGAACTGAGCGAGACGTTTTCCCTGTGGATGTTTAGGATTGGAAGTGATCCTGAAATCAACGGTTTTATGGTCATAAGGAGCGTTTACACCAGATCTGAGGCCGTTTGACTGCAATTATCATAATGGAGGCCAGGAAACATACATAACCATTAACTAATTTCATCACAGACATTTGTCACTAAGTGTGTGAAGTGTGTGGTGTGTGTGTGTGTGTGTGGGGGGGGTATATTAAACAAAATATTTGTTGATATAATTAATATAAATAGATGTACACTACCGTTCATTAGTTTGGGGTTGGTAAAATGGTTTTAATGTTTTTGAACGAAGTCTTTTGTGCTCACCTGCATTTATTTGATCAAAAAAAAAAATATACGGAAATATTCTGAAATATTATTACAATTTAAAACGCCTGTTTTCTATATGAATATACAGTAAAGTGTAATTTATTCCTGTGATCAAAGCTGAATTTTCAGCATCATTAGTCCAGTCTTCAGTGTCACATGATCCTTCAGAAATCACTCTAATATGATGATTTGATGCTCAAGAAACATTTATGATTATTATCAATTAAAATCTATGTTTTTCAAGATTCTTTAAGGAATAGAAAGTTCAAAAGAACAGCATTTATTTGAAATAGAATCTTTCGTAACATTATAAATGTCTTTACTGTCACGTTTGTGCAATTTGATGTGTTCTTGCTGAATGAATTTATATATAAAAAAAAAATCTAATAGTAGTGTAGGTGTATTATATATTTTTTATAAATTAAAGTATTGTCATTAATATAATATTTCTATTTATTTACACGAATATCCCCATAGGAATCCTAACCTGCGTTAATGATGATGACATTGCAGTACATTAAGAATTATTTTTTGTCATAGATATCACATTTCTGTCTGTTTTATAAACATTATTTGATCTCCTTTATAACACTCTTTTTTTTTTTTTTTTTTTTTGCTCTTAAAGGGATGGTTCGGAGTAAAATCAACCTAGGGTCCTTTGCACCATGACCTCGAGCCAAACCCCCCCCAGAAGCCTTTTCCCCTTGGTTGAACATTATTAAAGTTAGAGCTTATTTAGAGATATCAGCCGGATGGTTTAGTGCAGGCACTAATGGATCCAAGGCTGTATCTGGTAAATTACCGCACTAATAATGCCCAGAATGGCACCAAACTTCTACAGTAGTACAAATAGGTTCTGTACTCATAAAACGAGGCATTGGAAAGTTTGTAAGTACATCAGGAGTTTATTTAAATAACACTTGCCTGACGGCTAATGCTACCGCTAACCCGGACGTCGAGGTCACTTCCATGTTTTGGGAAAAGCACGTAAAAGTCCTGCAGAAAGCGATGCATAAGGATGTAGTGTAACGACGCCCAGTTCCAGGAATGCACTAATATTTTATTGGTAGTACCAGTTTATAACAATTATTAGTCAACACTAAGTTGTTAACACTTCGGAAAGAATAATAATTCGTCGTTACACTACATCCTTATGACCTCGAGCCGGTCATGGTGCAAAGGACCCTACGTTGATTTTACTCCGAACCATCCCTTTAATGTCCTAATAGCTGTTATGCTTTGTCACATTGTTTTAGGATGCACTGTAAGTCACAGAAACGCTGATGCATTGAGAGCATGTTAACACACACATGACTGTGGCTGCATCCATAATCGCATATATAGTAGATGTGGCGAGCACGACGAGGTCGAGGGCCGTGGGAGGACGGCGCGAGGCCGGTGGCGCGATTGATAATGAGCGACACGTGCGCGACGCACCGGTCTCGCATCTCTCACGGAGGAGCGGAAGCATAAAGGAGGAGCGACGACAGTGAAGAGCGAGAGAGGACAGGCCTGATTTTTAGTTCATGTTTTGTTTCTGTTTGTGTCGCCAGCAGTCGTCCGTGAGGGGCTGCTGGCTTTTACTTTCATTTGTGTATTTGTGTATTTATTATTAAATATTGTTGAACGTTCGCCGGTTCCCGCCTCCTTCTTCCCATAACATCTGAACCCCGTTACAGTAGACAAAAAACAGTGTGTGACAAAAGAGGTATGAGTGACTCTGGAAGTGTCACATAATAATGACAACATGGCAGATGTAGTCCGGATTACATTCATACTACTCACATTAATACGGTTACACTTTATTTTAAGGTGTCATTGTTACAGTGTAATTATATATTTAAGTACTGAGTAATATTAATTAACTACATGTACTTACTATAGGGTTAGGGTTTGGTTGAGGGTTAGTTGCATGTAATTATGCATAATTTACTGTTATTACTATGGTAAGTACATGTAACATATGTAACAAGGACACTGTAAAATAAAGTGCTACTGAAAATACTTACTGAGCATTCGTGAAGTAATTACTCATTCAGAATAAGAGCCTGTTCACGAGAGAATGTAATTTGGGACGCAGCCTTTATTCTCTGTTTCTTCCTCTGTTGTTTTTGCAGCCGCAGCAAGCAGAGACATGCGTCACACACACACACACACACACACACACACACACACACACACACACACACACACACACACACACAGGACGTTTAGGATCTTAGAGGAGATTAAGTCACACCTTGCTATGAAAAAGACATTTCCCGTTTCAGTCTTTCTCCTCTCTCTCTCTCTCTCTCTCTCTCTCTCTCTCTCTCTCTCTCTCTCTCTCTCTCTCTCGGTCACGCTGGAGACCCGTCACTCGCGCTCTATCACAGTTTACCCAGTTTACCACTGTAAACCCATCAAGACTTTAAACGTTTAGTATTACCTGTAGTGGGAAGGTCTGCTTTGATCTAATATGATGTATAAATGTTTACATATATATATATACTATATGCATACTGTATGTATGTCATAGAATGATTTCTGAAGGATCATGTGACACTGAAGACTGGAGTAATGATGCTGAAAATTTAGCTTTGATCACAGGAATAAATTACACTTTACTATATATTCACACAGGAAACAGTTATTTTAGACTGTAATATTATATCACATTTTTACTGTATTTTTGATCAAATAAAAGCAGCCTTGGTGAGCAGAAGAGACTTCTTTTAAAAACATCATATATATGTTGGCGAGTGAAGTTATTAGAGTGTGTTTTATTCTCTGTGTGTGGCGAACTTCTGTCGTCTGAGGGATTCTATCCGAGGGTTTTGTTTCGGTGGTGTTGGACGCGCTCCCTTCACCCTACCACACACACACACACACACACACACTCACACTCACACACACACACTTACACTCACTCAATCACACACACTCACACAAACATACACTCACACACACACACTCACACACACACTCACACTCACACACACACACACACACACACACACACACACACACACACACACACACACACACACACACACACATACTGTATAGCCACATACACGCTGACACACACACACACACACAAGTTGTATTTTCATGTTTTGGTGGGACTTTCCATAGACATCATGACTTTTATACTGTAAAACTGTATATTCTCTCTCCTGACACTAACCCGACCCCTAAATCTGCCCATTACACACACACACACACACACACACGCACACACACACACACACACACACACACACTAACCCGACCCCTAAACCTTCCCATTACACACACGCACACACACACACACACACACACACACACACACACACTAACCTGACCCCTAAACCTACCCAGTACACACACACACACACACACACACACACACACTAACCTGACCCCTAAATCTGCCCATTACACACACACACACACACACACACTAACCTGACCCCTAAACCTACCCATTACAAACACACACACACACACACACACACACACACACACACACACACTAACCCGACCCCTAAACCTACCCATTACACACACACACACACACACGTACACGCGCACGCACACACACACACACACACACACACAGAAATCAGCTCTTTCTTTCTATGCCACCACATTAAACACACCGCTCTCGGCTGCTCCGCCTCTTCCTGCTTCATCCGGCCAATCAGCTGAAAGCATCCAGGTAGCACAGACTCACACACACACACACTTCACACACACGTTACACTCCGAGTGCAGCCGAACCCTCTCATTAACCCTGCAGATCAAACCTGTGGCCACTAAACTCACACTTAACAAGCTTCTCGAGATTTCTCACACACCACGTGTGACTCTTATTAAAACACTGAGCATTTCTGAGCACTTCATTTTACAGTGTCCTTGTTACATTTGTTACATGTACTTACCGTAGTAATAACAGTAAAGTAACATGCAATTAACCCTCAACCAAAGCCTAATCCTACCCTAACTCTATAGTAAATGTTATTAATTATTATTACTCAGTACTTAAATATATAATTACACTGTAACAATGAAACCTTAAAATAAAGTGTAACCATAAAATGCGGTTCTTAAGTGTTTCATAAGTGTTTTCAAATCGCTTTTCTGGAAATCTGTTTCAGTCTGACCGTGTGGTTTGACTCACGTAAAACCTAAACATGTCAGGCGTTGTTATAGGAAACATGCTCAAAGTCGCTTTAGAAACAAGGTTGTGTTGTTGCAAAGTGGTAGCCTGGAAATCCAGACTTAAATCTGAAAGATTAATGGTCTGGCATCGACTAATGTAACTCAGCCAGCTCGAGGGGCGGCACCAAGCATGCATTTGAAGATCTCACTGCACGCAATTGGATAACACTACGACCAATCACAACAAGTTATCGCTTAGCTACCAGCGGAGCTAACTGGTAGATTAGACTCTTGAAACAGCAAAAACGGTTTCTTCTTGCAAAGGAACGATTCGAGCGGCGTCTTCTGTTCCTCTTTTAGATAAAAAGCCAAGTCTAACTCGTTCACTGCAGCGGCCAAAAGCCGTTTCAAACAACTGGTGTTCATCCATAGCCATCTTGCAATGTTTACTAATGACTTCGACGTCACAGCGCTGTCGTCATCTCGCCTCTGGCCCGCCTATATCAGATAACCCGATGTGATTGGTGCAGCTCGGATACAAGGGCATATTTAATGAGCATCATTACTCGACGCCAGAGTAACTCGCTGAGCAAATTCAACTTGTGCTCTCGAGAGAACTCGACAATATAACACAATAGAAAATGACAATATAATGGAAGACAGTGGAGACCAGCGGAGACGACAGCACTTAAAGGGGTCATCGGATGCAAAATTCACTTTTATTTGGTGTTTGCATATAAATGTGTCTTTGCAGTGTGTGAACACAACCACCACACAATGAAAAAAATCCATTCACTGCTTTTTTTTTAATCCTCAAAAAGTCTAAACACTCTCAATAATCAAGCCGTTTGGATTTTCTGAGCAATATGATGCCATATTGCTCATGCTCTGCCCACGACCGCTGACGGACTGTCCCGTATTAGCATATTTCCCGTATTAGCAGTTGCTCATTATCATTTAAAGAGACATGCACCGAAACGGGTCGCTGTGAACTGAGCTGTTTTTGAGGTGGTAAAAAGGGTGTTGTTTTACACAACCATTGAAGAATTTTATCCAAAGTATGTTACAAACTTTACATGAAGACCCTAAAGAATCATACCAACTTGTGGAAAATGGGCATCCGATGACCCCTTTAAAGGGGAACATGGCAACTCTAGCCATTTCTTTGCTGATTTTCCCTTTTGTTGTCGCGTGTTTTCTCAACGAGCTCCCCCTACAGCTGTGGGCCGTATATTTCCCATAGCCAGTAAAAGAAATGGACACAGCGACCCCATAGACTTCAACGGATAAAAGTGAAGTCAATTAGAAGCTCTCACTTCCTGATGGCTGAGCGACTGAGCAGACTCAAACTGAGCTTGACGACGTAGATGTGACGTGAGCAACCCGTCTGTCTTCTAGTAGCTGTACCGAGAGAAATCTGAATCATTCCCTTCCGAAACTCACAGAGACGGAGAGTGTGAGTAGGAGCTGTCCATGAGCGAGGAGCAGGAGCAACTTTTGCTAAGTATTCTGATTAATTATTTTGTCATTTTGCCTCCACGTCCCCCGATCGCCCGCGAGCTTCTCCTCCTGTCCATACGGTAATCTCTCTACTGTGCGACAGAGAGTCGCGTGGTTATGACGCAATCGTTAGCCTATTTTTACAAAAACTGCTTCTATGGAGCCATGATGTAAGATACAAGGTAATGGAGCCTTTTATACATTTTTGTCGTTCTTTAGAAATAAATAATGGACAAATGGAGTCTTTAAACACCTCAGATGTAAAGTTATTCACTGTCAAAGTGACGCCAAAATGAATGGGAGTCAATGGATGGCTAACAGCAGGTGGGGGTCTGCTAATCAATGGCGGCGCCCGGGGAAGCTTCAGTTTTTTCTCAAACATTACCCTCTTGATATTTCACAACACTGTAGTAAAAATATCTCCTCCCCCTTTCTACCGCTGCTCATGTGCATTTGTTATTATCGGAGCCGGACAACTTTATCGTGTGGAGCTATGTCTACCGAGGTGGGTAATACATCGATCACAGTATCATATGGCATGTGTGTGTTTGTTGAATTGCCGTAAAGCAGTTCGTGTTTCTCGCTCGTTCTCACTTTTCACAAGACTTCCTATTTCCAACTTACCGGGACGTTAGTCCCCATGTTGCAAGGTTGGTTTTCCGCCGGGGAACACTGGGGGGAGCGGGGAAAGTCACCATTCTCACCAGAACAGGTTATTTAACCATCCAAATGATTTCTAAACGGATTTATTAAGTTGAAATAGTTGCCAAGTTCCCCTTTAATAAAGCCACACACTTCTGCTATGTTTCTGCCGCTGCCTCAGAAGACACAGTAGTCCAGTGCGACGGCTACATATTGTCATGCTGTAAATGAGACAAAACCTGTATTGTAAACCAGTCCGTGTTGTAGTTGCTGTCTTTGGCGTACTGTATGCCTATCAATGCAACACCATTGACAGAAACGAGACACTCAAAGCAGTTGCGATACACAGTGTGGACGGTTTCAGATTCCAATCGGATACACAAATAATCAGATTTTGACTGATAGTGTGAACATGGGCTGAATGTTTTATCTGAAGAAGCGCGTCTAATGACAGGCTTTCTCTCTCTGCATCCATCAGCCCTGTTATTAACACATATCTCAGTCTGCCCAGAGGATCAGCGTTTAGTTTCTCCACAGCACCTTTTTATCATTTATTTTCTCAGTCATACGGGACACTACATGACACTTGCAGCATCGGTTGCATTTTACTGGTCCACAATGTGCAGCTTTTCCCGGTTCAGTTTTATTACTGTAATACTTGGTTTGGAAATGCAGGAAATTAAGAAGGTTTTGTTGAACAAGATAACCCATGATGGGCTTGACATTTACTCTGGCTAGTGGTTTTCCAAAGTTACTCAGCATTTTCACTGGCCACAGTTTTGAAATCGATACAATGGTCAAAACTGCCATATAGATATTTTTAATGTCATCTCATGATTTAGCAGCAGGTTTATTAGGCTACTGTCACTTTAAGACCTGACACACGGATCCAATATACTGTTACACATGCGTTTTCTTTCTCAACTGTTTACTTTCACTTAAAACATAACTGTGTTTAAGTGAATACTTGCCAAGAATGGCATTTTGTCATTATTTTGTGTGTATTTGACTGTTTAAGCACAATAAGCAGCGAAAAAGATCTCAGTTTAGTTCTGAGAGACAGCTTTGTGTTCGTGCACTTTCAGTGTGAGTTCAAAATCTGCAGGAATGAGTCAAATTATGTACAATACACGCCGAAAATCAAGCCCTGTAACAGCAACAATATTCATATTATGATACAAGCATCCAGGTAACACACACACACATTACACTCCGAGTGCAGCCGAACCCTCTCATTAACCCTGCAGATCAAACCTGTGGCCACTAAACTCACACTTAACAAGCTTCTCGAGATTTCTCACACACCACGTGTGACTCTTATTAAAACACTGAGCATTTCTGAGCACTTTATTTTACAGTGTCCTTGTTACATATGTTACATGTACTTGCCGTAGTAATAACAGTAAAGTAACATGCAATTAACCCTCAACCAAAGCCTAATCCTACCCTAACTCTATAGTAAATGTTATTAATTATTACTCAGTACTTAAATATATAATTACACTGTAACAATGAAACCATAAAATAAAGTGTAACCATAAAATGCGGTTCTTAAGTGTTTCATAAGTGTTTTCCAATCGCTTTTCTAGAAATCTGTTTCAGTCTGACCGTGTGGTTTGACTCACGTAAAACCTAAACATGTTGGGCGTTCTGGAGATCTGACCCCTTCTGCTCACTTTGTGGATGGAAAATGCTTGTGTTTTAATGTCTTTATTTGTTACTGTCTTTATTTGTTAGTCTGCAGGCATTTTCACACTCGCATCTGTTTCTGAACCTGGTGCGTTTTCTCCCATTTTTTCATTTTGCCTGATCTAGATGGTCTCTTCCCGATTGAAACGAACTCTGGGGAGGTTTGGTTGAGGTGAGATAGAAATCCGACCCAACCAACCAAGCGCTATCATATAATACATAGTGGAAAATGTGTTATATAAGAAGCATCAGTGTCTGAGTCTATGAGTGAGCACTTATTGCAGTTAAAAAACCAAAGAGCGCCTCTTCATCTTAATGTTGTTCGATTGCTCTTCTGCTTTACAAGAATGCTGTCCTGATGAATGCGTGTGTCGCGACAGCTATAGATAAAAACTGGCGGAGTGAATCCATCTTGATGGATGATGCAGAGGAAACTGACCAATTAGAGGACAGTTTTACTCACATGTGACTTGCATAAACACATTCAGGTACGCTTTGAAATGTTGCCTTGTGAAACCAAGAGGAAAATGCAACATTGTAACAAATGAAGCCCCTGTTTCGAAACAATCTGAAAACTCCCTGAGAATGACTGAAATAACATGCCAATATCTAAAGTAGATTTATACATTTTCTGAAGTTAATGTGAGGGGTTTTTTTTTTGCTGCCATGATTTTTTTTACACTAGCCAAGATGTTGCAATGTCATTCTGAGTGTTTTCTAGGCAATATATGTACTGTCTTTTGTAAAAAGAGTCTCCTTCACTGTACATCTGTGGGGGTTTTCACATGTTTTCTGTTCCAGCAGGTGAAAATGGTGCGTCTGATCACAGTAAATAACAGTATGGTTTGAGAAATCATTAGATTAATTAGAGTTTGAGGTTTGTTCAAATCACTACACTGCAAAAAAATTATTTTCTTACTCAGTATTTCTTTTTGTTTTCCAGTGCATTCTTAAATCAAAGTTACTTTAGACATAAAGTCTTGTATTCTCAAATAAAATTATCAAAATTAAGTCAAAAATAAACTTGTTTTTCCTTCAAATTAAGTCGATTTTTCTGACCCCACTGACATTTTTTTTCTGCACATTTTAACTTTGATTGTATTTTCACTTTATTTTACTTCCCACGTAAATGAATCTTGTTTTAAAAAATGTTATATATACAGTATATATATATTTGTACTGGAAAACAAGTTAAAAATATTGAGGAAAAACATTGTTTTTTACAGTGTAACCTTAATAGTAATTCTTTACTTTACAAACTAATTAAACAAATTATTATTCATTATTTAAAAAAAATTTCTCTCTTTGTATTTTGTGTGTAAAGTGCCGTGAGGAGCTGCTTTAAATGCACTATATAAAATAAAGTTTATTATTATTATTATTAAACTCTTATAATTATACCAGCTCAGTCATTTGACCAACTCTCTGCTTGGATTGTGTGAAACACAACAAACTTTCCTGCAGTTGATACTGTAACCTTTGACCTTTGAACTCTGAGCAGTCGCGCAGGAAATGGACCGTTGGTGAGTTATTGGTCATTGTTTGAGGAGATTTCCCTCCTAACCTCACACGAAGCGCATCTGTCTTGATTTGACGCGTGGAAGGAAGAAGTAGTGTTTTTGTAGAGTATAAACTCTCTATAGTGGGAAAGGCGGATCTGAAGAAGCTTCTGCAAAATTCATCACAATCATGAGTGTGTTTTTCACTTAGTTAGATATTAGCTACGCATATTATTTTGAGCAAACTCACCTGAAGTATTGAATCATTGGTAACACTACAATTAGGTTAACATTAGTTGATGCATTAGCTAACATTAACCAACAATGAGCAATTACAGCATTTATTAACCTTTGTTAATGTTAGTTCAAATTGTTAATGGATACACATTTGGTATGTTTTAGGAAATGTGTAAATGTAGTTAACTAATGTTAACAAATGAAACCATATTGTAATCATTTGTTGCTGGAGAAAATCTCAAATTAAGTGTGTGTGTGTTTTGGTACAGAACATCCTCTCTAATGAAAAGTAACTGGAAGAGTTTTTCATGTGACAGTGTCGATCTCTGTTAACACTAGCAGTCTCTTATTGTGTCTCAGGGAATCAGGGAAGAAGTTGTTGAGAGTGAAGTCTTCCTCTTTGACACACATGCGGTGATGAATTGCATAAAGACGGGACTCAGTGTCTCCAAACGTGTGATGAGATTGCCCTCTGCTGGCTTCAGAACTAACTCTCTCTCTCTCTCTCTCTCTCTCTCTCTCTCTCTCTCTCTCTCTCTCTCTCTCTCTCTCTCTCTCTCTCTCTCTCTCTCTCTCTCTCTCTCTCTGTGTCTCTCAGGCTCGTCTGGCCATTCAGAGAGGAGCTCAGGCCGTCATCTTTGACATCAGTGAAGATCCAGCTGCTGCTGTGCAGGTGTGTGTGTGTGTGTGTGTGTGTGTGTGTGTGAGTGAGAGAGAGAGAGAGAGAGAGTGTGTGTGTGTGTGTGTGTGTGTGTGTGCGTGCGTGCGTGCGTGTGTGTGTGTGAGAGTGAGTGTCTATGAGTGTGAATGTGTGGGGGTGTGTGTGAGTGCGAGTGCGTGTGAGAAAGAGTGTGTGTGTGTGTGTGTGTGTGTGAGAGAGTGAGTGTCTTTGAGTGTGTCTGTGTGTGTGCGCGCGTGCATGTGAGAGTGTGTGTGTCTGTCTGTCTGTCTGTCTGTGTGTGTGTGTGTGTGTGTGTGTGTGCGCGTACGTGTGAGAGTGAGTGTGTGTGTGTGAGAGTGTGTCTGTCTGCCTGTCTGTCTGTCTGTCTGTGTGTGTGTGTGTCTGTGTGTCTGTGTGTGTGTGTTTGTGCGTGCGCGTGCGTCTGTCTGTCTGTCTGTGTGTGTGTGCGCGTGTGAGAGTGAGTGAGTGTCTGTGAGCGTGTGTGTGTGCGCATGTGTGTGTGAGTGTGTGTCTGTGTGTGTGTTTGTGCCTCTTACATAAAATGCATATAAATATCAGTCGTCACTCTATATCTGCCAATAATATCTTAGTAAGATGATTTTGAAATGCTTATCCATATGATCAAAGCTCTGTAGTTTTAAATCATATAATGCAATACAACGATTGAGAGATGAACAAATAAACCTTCCTCAAAACCCTGACCATCATATTTGAATCAGCAAAAGTTTCACAGCAAAAAATAAATAAATAATAATTAATAACAACATGGGATCTCATTTAAACTGTTTATTTTTCATCATTTTTATTTATTATATTTTTAGTATTTTTGGAATATAGTTGCTGATAAAAACAACTTCTTAAATCACAAGTTTTAACAATCACTCTTGTAACTACTCTTATGTCCTAATCTATACACTCCAGTTATTTGTCAGGGAGTTTGTCCTGAAGTGTGTGTTGCTGTGTGTTTCTCACACACAGTTGCGTGACTCCGGCTCGTTGCCTCGTCCAGTGCTGCTGGTAAAGGCGTCAGACGCATTTGAACTGATGAAACTCATCGATAAGAACGAAGAAGCCATGGTGTATATCGACATCATGATGGACGCTCCAAAATGGGTGAGTAAACATATGCACATTTATTAATCTTTTCATTTATAGGCTTTACTGTTTGTAAGCCTTCCTGCTGAAAATAAACCAGCATGGATGTCCATATCTTCCATGTTGACCAGTATACACTATAAAATGGATTTTTCGAAGTTGTAAATAAAACTATGATTATTGGAGGACATTTTAAAAGAAAATACTGTTTTTCTACTGCAAAATCTCATGTTTAAAGGGATGGTTCGGAGTAAAATCAACCTAGGGTCCTTTGCACCATGACCTCGAGCCAAACCCCCCCCCCCCCCCCCCAGAAGTCTTTTTTCCCCTTGGTTGAACATTATTAAAGTTAGAGCTTATTTAGAGACATCAGCCGGATGGTTTAGTGCAGGCGCTAATGGATCCAAGGCTGTATCTGGTAAATTACTGCACTAATAATGCCCAGAATGGCACCAAACTTCTACAGTTGTACAAATAGGTTCTGTACTTATAAAACGAGGCATTGGAAAGTTTGTACATCAGGAGTTTATTTAAATAACACTTGCCTGATGGCTAATGCTACCGCTAACCCGGACGTCGACGTCACTTCAGGGGTTTGAGAAAAGCACGTAAAAGTCCTGCAGAAAGCGATGCATAAGGATGTAGTGTAACGACAAATAATTAAAGCTGCATTCGGCAAGTCTGGCAGATTGAATCGACTTAGCCAAAATTTTGAATGTTTACAACTCTCATGCCCCTCCCCCACTACCAACGAGCACCCGCCCATCGTCAGTGCGTGTGTACCTGATTTTCTGTGAACGCGTCCGTCTCTTCAGCATCGATCAACACCATGGACTCGGAGGTAGGCTGCCCTGGCTAATCTATCCATAGATAGCAATAACCGAGGAATTGGAAGCTTGTTAGTAGATTTTCTCTCCGCCATCACGCTTCGTACAATCTTCAGGCGAACTTCAGGCGTGTCGTGTGCATGTGATATTGTAACGTGCGCGTCTGCGCGAGGGAGAGGGAATCTGACGCGTGTGCACGACCTGTGATTGACAGTCAGATCTCACACCCCCCTGCGCTGATTGGACCCGATGATCCGGGAGCGGTGGATTTTTGCAAAACAAATAACACGCTCCAGGTTAAGTTAGAAGCTCGGGTTTTTTTCTAAAACCACCTTATTTATGTTGTTCTGTCGGATTATAGTGTCGATTTCACTGAATTTGATCAAAAAAATGTTGCCGACGGCAGCTTTAACTAATAATTGTTATAAACTGGTACTACCAACAAAATATTAGCTTTGGCTCGAGGTCATGGTGCAAAGGACCCTAGACTGATTTTACTCCGAACCATCCCTTTAATGTGTTGCATGCAGATTCTTTGTAATTATTTGTGAATGTTTAAGCGAACATCATTTCAAAGTAAATCTTACACCAATTTTGCTACATCAAAATCCTTGTTAGTCCTGGAACAACATTCCCATTAAACAACCAGATTTTAGGAAAAGTTTAGAGCTAGGATAAGAGCTGGGACTTAAACAACATCATACTATAATTTTCCTCTGTTTTATGGATAATCAGTAGTTAGGATTAGAAATATGGTTAGCACTATTGATTTAACAATGTTGATCCAGGATAATGTCCAGGATAATGTCCCTCTTCTGGGTCAAAATGGACCCAAATGCATTAAGGACGTTTTTTGGGGTAAAAGCCCAGCAAGAAATTTTGCGTTTAAAAGACGTCTAATAGACATCCAAACACAGTCCATATGTCTAGGCTAAAACAAGGCAACATTTGGGCTGTCAGTGAAAATGTAATAAACGTCTAAAAAACATCGCCTAAGAATAGACCAGTCATCATTTAGATAACATGTCAAAGAAATGAAACCAAACACCTTGTAATCACTGTTTGCTTTGCTTACATGATTGAATATCGTACATCTCGCAAGTTGTCTTGGCAAAAATGACATGTAACCATATTCAAGGTTATTTTGCTAGAAGTATGTTACTCATAGCGGGTCTATAGTTAACGGAGATGGGGGAATGATGGCTATAACTTACTGGGAGATTCATGAAACATTCTGGCCGTTAATGGGGTTAAAATGCATTAGTTGTTGGTTTGAGGACGCACTCAAGCATCACTCTTTGTGTGTTGTGCTCGCAGCCTCACTATGACGTTGGGATCCTGTTGACCGTGGCTCTGGCGGTGCTGGCCATCATCATGATCTTTGCTCTACGCTTCCGCTGCAGGTCCAACAGAACCTGGGTAAGAAAACACAACACACTTCACACCCACGCGCTCTACGCTCACGTTCAGGTTTGATGGTGGATTGTAAAATGTCCATTGCAAACAAATTATGTTTTTGTTCTGGCTTCCTGTACATAACATTCTTAATTCAGGATGAATTTACTTGAGAAGCATAATTACATCAGATTTTTCATCTTTATCGATTTATCAAAATTAAATTAGTTTGAAAATTATCTGTCAGTGGGGTCAGAAATATAAACTTGTTTCCCTTTCTTTTGAGCAAAAACTCACTAACTTCCTGCTCAGCTACTGTTCGGACGCTCTTGCTTACTGCTCCGCGCTTTGCTCTATCGCTTTTACATTTTATCTCCTATATTTTATATTTTATTTCCTTTTATCATCTAATTTTAACTTCAGCAAACAGCACAGTGCTCAGACAACAAAGTTTGGATTACTACAAAAACGCAGAATTCTTTTACCCGACCAGCTTACATTCCGGGAAAGGAAAACACAACTGCCTACATTCATACGGATAAGAGAGAAAATGCCTCTTCAGGTTCAAGAATCTACTTGCTGCACTAACTGCCACAGACTTTTACAAAGGATTGCAGTTCTCGAAACAAAGTTACTTACGGGACCACCAAACCAGACGGAGCACACAACAGAGCTTCGTCATGGACACCCTCAGCATACCGGTGAGTCCCATGAAACTAGTGCTCCTCGACAGGTAGAGAAACAAGCCGATCGACTTACTAATCGATGGCACAAACAGGGAGCGAGACCCAAAGGCACTCGAGACATCAGATTGTCACGAGCATCACATATTGCCGCAGTAGCATCCTCTACCCCAGATACAGCTCTGACAAGGATTGCAAACACTGGTCTCCTACCACCGCCTATACATCTTGAGAACAGATTTGAAGTACTAATGAATGTAAATGAGGAATCCCCAAATGTGATGAATGTGATCGAACACAGACTGAATGGGCCAGTAGCTAACACTGATGCTAACTGGCGCTCAAGGTCGAGCAGACAGCGGCACTCAGCTCAGAGCGCAGCCGAGCCCAGGACTCTGATAGTGGGGGACTCGATAATCAGAAACATTAGCGGCAGGGATACAACTACGTGCTGCCTTCCACAAGCAACAACTTCTGATATAAACAGGGAACTTCAGAACATTCTGATGAAACATAAGACTGCAAATCGACTCATCATACATGTGGGGAAGAATGATATTCATAAAGAGCAGTCAGAACTCCTTAAGAAGGATTTCAATGAACTTTTTGAAACACTTAAAAGACTGAAAGTTCAAACATTCATCAGTGGACCTCTCCCAGCAAGAGGAACAAACCGGTTTTCACGGTTGCTTGGGCTAAATACATGGCTGCAAAAAACCTGCAATATAAAAGGAGTAAACTTCATTGACAATTTCAATCTTTTCTGGAGTCAGAGACAACTGTTTCATCGGGATGGCCACCACCCAAACAAACTTGGTTCAAGAGTGTTAAAGGACAATTTCTACTTCTCCCTCAATCATCCTTCTGCAGTTTGTGCCAATCCACTAAATCTGAACGGCACACACACACATGGACACAGTATGAATGACCACGGGACTTCACTTCAGCAGCAAAATGGACATGCGGTTGACATATCACACAAGGACAATGATAACACCACTCCGCCACAACAACCTCTGCTCACGGACACAATCTCAGCTGAGCCCTGCCCACAGAGAGACATATCAGAACTGCTTGAAGATTCAGCACCCAAGGACGACTTCCTGGAAAACAGCCAGGGAAGCCAGGACAGCATATCACAACCTCATATAACACCAGAGCAACAGCCCCTCTCACCAGATATGCTATCCCTCTCTCCAGCATCGCCACTACTGTGTTTCTCACAGAAAATGGAAGAACTGGTGTATGCTGGAACCAGACTATCAACTGAAAACAACTGATACCAGCTCTCAGTGATGTGTTTTGGGTCCCCGCTCTGATAACAGTAACTTTCTCAAATGTTTACAGAACAAGCGGGAACCCAGTGTGCCTGTATCTTTCTCTATTGCTGTTCTATTACAAGATAGAAAGTCTAAGGCCTTCAATAGCCGTGCAGCAAACCTAACTAATCTGGTGCCTATTACACGTCAAAGTAAGATTGATGTGGGGACAAAAAGTAAGACTGTTAAGTTAGCACTTTTAAACATTCGTTCACTTAAAAATAAATCACTTCTAGTCAACGATTTAATAACCACAAACAACCTGGATTTTATGCTTCTAAATGAAATCTGGCTAGAAGACAGCTACAGTGCAACAGTCCTCAATGAAGCAGCCCCTCCGAACTTTACTTTTATGAGTGTCTGCAGAGCTGTTAAGAGAGGTGGGGGTCTAGCTGCTCTTTTTAAAGATATCTATCAATGTAAGCAAATATCATTTGGGAATTACCCTTCTTTCGAATATCTGGGTATTGTGTTGAAAGGTGCTCCACGCATTTTACTTATCATTATTTACAGGCCTCCAAAATACTCTCCAGCCTTTGCTGAGGACTTTACAGAACTGTTATTAGCAATTACCTCAGAGTTTGACTGTTTTGCCATTGCTGGAGATTTTAACATTCACATAGATAATGCAGAAAACAATATGGCAAAAGAAATCAAAACTGTTTTAAAAACTTTTGATCTGACTCAGCATGTACATGGACCCACACACAATCGTGGACACACTCTAGATTTACTTATCAGTAAGGGTCTAAACATTTCATTAATTGTTATTAAGGATGTAGCACTGTCTGATCATTTCTGTATTTTCTTTGATATATTGATCTCTCCTGCCATTGAAGCTAAATCTGTGTCTGTCAAGAAGAGATGCTTAAATGAGAACACCAGTGTACTATTTATGAAGGCTATATCCTTAACACCAAGTATATCTGCTGACTCTGTTGATTTTCTCCTTGATTCTTTTAACTCAAAAGTTAAAGGTATAATTGATGATATTGCTCCTGTTAAAGTCAGGAAGAAGAGTGGCAGACAAAAAGCACCTTGGAGAAACTCAACAGCAGTGCAAAATATGAAAAGACAATGTAGAAAAGCAGAGCGCATGTGGCGGAAGACTAAACTTGTAGTCCATTATAACATCTACAAAGACAGCCTTCATGCTTTCAATATGGAACTAGGCAAAGCTAGACAGACTTTCTTCTCAAATATTATAAACAGCAATTTAAACAGCACACACACTCTTTTTGCTACTGTAGAGAGACTGACAAACCCTCCAAGCCAGATTCCCAGTGAAATGCTCTCAGTGAACAAGTGCAGTGAGTTTGCTTCTTTCTTCTCTGAGAAAATCAGTAATATCAGAAAGGTGATCAGCACACCCTTGAGTTGCACTGAGGTCAGACAGATCAAACCACCTGAGAAAGTAGTTACTATGTCTGATTTCAAAGAAATTGATGGCAAAATTTTGTAAGAAACTGTACAGCACCTTAAAACATCAACCTGTGCTCTTGACACACTTCCCACATCATTTTTCAAAAGTGTGTTAAACAGTTTAGAAGCAGATCTTCTAGAAGTGGTAAATGTCTCACTTCGCTCTGGGAGTTTTCCATACTCCCTGAAAACTGCAGTTGTCAAGCCCCTCCTGAAAAAGAGCAATCTGGATAAGACCATATTAAGCAACTATAGACCGATCTCAAATCTTCCTTTCATAGGCAAGATCATTGAAAAAGTTGTCTTCAATCAGCTGAACAAATTCTTGAGCTTGAATGGATACTTTGACAATTTTCAATCTGGTTTCCGACCGCACCACAGCACAGAGACAGCACTCAAGATAATAAACGATATTCGCTTAAATACTGATTCAGGCAAATTATCAGTGCTGGTACTACTCGACCTCAGTGCTGCATTTGACACTGTCGATCACAACATACTTCTTGACAGGCTGGAAAACAGGGTGGGGCTTTCTGGGACAGTCCTAAAATGGTTCAGGTCATACTTAGATGGGAGAGGTTATTATGTGAGTAAAGGTGACCATAAGTCTGAGTGGACATCCATGACATGCGGAGTACCTCAAGGCTCAATTCTTGCACCACTCCTGTTCAACCTGTATATGCTCCCAATGAGCCAAATAATGAGAAAGAACCAAATTGCTTACCACAGCTATGCAGACGACACACAGATCTACTTAGCCCTATCGCCTAACGATTACAGCCCCATTGACTCCCTGTGCCAATGCATCGATGAAGTCAACGGTTGGATGTGTCAAAACTTTCTTCAGTTAAACAAAGACAAAACTGAAGTCATTGCGTTTGGAAACAAAGATGAAGTTCTCAAGGTGAACGCATACCTTCACTCTAGGGGTCAAACAACTAAAAATCAAGTCAGGAATCTCGGTGTGTCCCTAGAGTCAGACCTTAGTTTCAGTAGTCATGTCAAAGCAATAACTAAATCAGCATACTATCATCTGAAAAATATTGCAAGAATTAGATGCTTTGTTTCCAGACAAGACTTAGAGAAACTTGTGCATGCTTTCATCACCAGCAGGGTGGATTATTGTAATGGACTCCTCACTGGCCTTCCCAAAAAGACCATAAGACAGTTGCAGCTCATACAGAACGCTGCCGCCAGGATTCTGAGCAGAACCAGAAAATATGAACATATCACACCAGTCCTCAGGTCTTTACACTGGCTCCCAGTTAAATTTAGGATTGATTTTAAAGTATTGTTACTGGTATATAAATCATTCAATGGCCTAGGACCTCAATACATTGCAGATATGCTCACTGAATATAAACCCAACAGATCACTCAGATCACTAGGATCATATCAGCTAGAAATACCAAGGGTTCACTCTAAGCATGGCGAGTCCGCTTTTAGCTATTATGCCAGCCGCAGCTGGAACCAGCTTCCAGAGGAGATCAGACGTGCTCCTACTGTAGTCACATTCAAATCCAGACTCAAAACACTTCTGTTTAGCTATGCATTTACTGAATGAGCACTGTGCCAATGTTCGTCCGACTGTTTGTACTGTATTTTATTTTATTTTTCTAAACTGTTTTAATTATTCTTATTTCTTTTATTGTTTTAATTTCTTCTATGTAAAGCACTTTGAATTGCCATTGTGTATGAAATGTGCTATATAAATAAACTTGCCTTGCCTTGCCTTAATTTTGATACATTTTTAATAAAACAAGGCTTAATATCATTGTGCTTCTCAAGATTTAAGAATGTTAAATATTTGTATGAACATCGTTAAATATATATTTGTACTGGAAAACAAAAATACTTAAGGAAATATATTTGCAGTGCATTATAGCCTCTCAACAAAGTAAGTTCCTCCTGCATTTAAAGTGCCCCTGTTATGCTCTTTTAAACGCTCCTAATTTAGTTTTAAGGTCTTCTACATGAGGTTTACATGCATCTAAAGTCAAAAAACACTTTCATTTTCTCATAATATGCATTGCAGCATCAGCTCTTTTCTCCCAGTGTCTGAAACAGTTTGATAAAGGATTCAGTCTCTAAACTCTGCCTTTCAGGGAGCCTGCTCTTCTCTGATTGGTCAGATGGCCCAGTCTGTTGTGATTGGTCAGAAACTAAATGCTCATTAGCATATCTGAATTCTCCAGATCTTCCTCAGCACTTGATACACAGTGATAAGAACAGTGATAAAACATCGGTTTTACCATACCAATCGGGGGAAAGGAAACGTTCGCCACCAGCCAATAAAGACCACAGGCTGGCATTATGCAAATTTGTTACAAACCTACTAATGTTCGTGCAGAAAGTAAGACTGGAATTACTGACGACTCGTCTCAGGCAGTTCAGAATCCCTTCTTTCTTTTGGGAGACAGTAGCCGCGTTTCCATTATAGATTTCCGCCAAACTTTGCGATTTTTTTCTAAATGTTGATAAAAAACTCTTGCAAAATGACGCCGTTTCCATTAACTGATGTTATGCGACTAAAACTCAATTTTTTCCTCTCATGATAAGTCATTCCAAAAATCATGGCAACGGACGATAGGTTTATATATATCCCAGCCACTGCACTGGCCATTATTATTAATGGAAGGAGATGTGTGTGTGTTATCCAATCATTAATGGCTAGGAAAGCCCCTTATACTTGTGAGCGGCACATATGAGGTGTTTCTGGGTGTTTCTCCCTCATATCTGCTCTGAGTTCTTGATTGTGGCATTTCTTTGAGGTTTAGAATCCAGTATTCCTGTAATTCTTTTGTCTTTTATGAATTTAATAAAGAACTCTGTCTCGTATTCTGTCCAAACACACCGTATCATCTACGTCAGGTGACCTGTAAATGCGCAAAAACTGTTTCCAGTGCAGTTTTGTGAATTATTCCTTTTTCGAATTGCCTGAAAAACCTCCTCATGCGAGCGTAAAAACTTTTTTGCGATAAATGGGAGTTTTTGCTAAATTGACGTGTTTCCATTGGCCGTATTTTCAATTCGCAATTTCAATTTGCGCAATTTGAAGGCTAATGGAAACGCGGCTAATAACTCTATTTGTTGTTTAATCTTTGAAACGTTGCAGATCTTTTACATTCACACACTGCTACTGTATATTACACACTGCATGAAAGGGATATCTGAAAATGCATAACAGGTGCGCTGTAGAAGTCTCAAAAGCCCTTTTCCTCGACTCCCAGGACTCTGTGCACCAGGAGACGATGCGTGCCATCAGCCGGTTGGAGACGCGCACGTACAGCTCTCAGGGTTGCTCAGGATCCCAGCGTTCTGGCGCAGCTCCACCGTCCAACAGCAGCTCCAGTTCCAGCCCGATCTGTGCCATCTGTCTTGAGGAATTCATGGACGGCCAGGTAAGAGGAGGCACCAAAGAAAAGCATGATATGATTTTGAATCAAGTCACCTTTATATATATATATACATATAGCGCTTTATATAAAATTGATCATTTCAATGCTGATTCATTTCAGTTCAATAGCTAAATTTCGTCAAGTATGAAATGTTAAGTTCAGGTAAAAGCAGCTCTATAGAGGACAGTTATGTCGTTATTAAGCTTGAGTCAGTTTATTGTTGATGCAATGCAGAAGGGCTAACTGTTATTTGACTAGAAGAGGTTTGGTTGACCACGATTTTATTAGTCGGTTGTTAAGGCCCTTGCACAGTCCGAAATTCTCGCATGTAAAAAAATTAATTCGACCTCACGTTATTTCAATCACGCTTGCACACTGCCTCCGAAACTTTCGTCCATCATAAAAAAATTTGGATAGGGATTCGGATTAGAAAAAAAATTTCTGGGTTTTTCGCATCCGTAGCAAGCATTTTTAATGGTGTTTTGACAGTTCAGAGCCACCGAATCACGAATACGAAAAAACGCATACGAAAATTTTGGACTCAGTGTGCAAGGGCCTTTAGTCGCAAAAAAAAAAAAAAAACACAGGAAGTTGCGAAATCACACAGGCTGTGATAGACAGATCGTTAACGGCAGGAAATCAAATGAATTTGCCTTTCATTCATCGACCTCAAATATAGCTTATCACTTGAAACATGCAAGTAGTAGCAACTTTACAAGTCCGTTCGCTCTAATGCTAACCTAGATAAATGTGCGCTATTATTAGTGCATATCTGTGTTTGTGTGAAGAGCCGCTTACTGCATGACATACAGGCGTTGGCGCGATCACTTGCATTCAATTTAAAGCAGAACTTGGTAACTTTTTTAACTTAATAAAACTGTCTAGAAATCATTTGGATGGTTAAACAACCTGTTCTGGTGATATTGGTGACTTTCCCCGCTCCCCCCAGTGTTCCCAGGCGGAAAACCAACCTTGCAACTTGGGGACTACCGTACCGGCAAGATAGAAATTGGAAGTCTCGTGAGAAGCGAGAACGAGAGCGAGAGCGAAACACGAATTGCTTTACGGCAATTCGACATAAACACACACGCATGTATGATGTATTACCCACCTCGGTAGACATAGCTCCACACGATACAGTTGGCTTGCTCCGATCATATCAAACGCACATGAGCAGCGGTAGAGAGGGGGAGGAGGCCGCCGCAAGTGAGTTTTATTACGACAGTGAGTGTTGTGAAATATACGACCCACAGCTGTAGGGGGAGCTCGTGGGGAAAACATGCGACAACAAAAGGAAAAATCAGCGAAGAAGTGACTAGAGTTCGCTAGAGTTGCCGAGATCTGCTTTAAAATACTCTGTCATTTTTGATAAGATAAGATAAGAGGTCTAGTTTTATTTCTGTAAACTCACAATAATAACAAAATGGTGTGCTTTTGTAAAATAATGAAAACAGTCAGGATGCACTTTCTGCTGTCTCGGCCTTTGTGAACTTGAGCGTCATGTAAATGAACCTGAAAGTCAGTGTATACTTGCCTCACAGATATGAGAAATATACCTATAGAAAGCTTGAAATGTCTATTTTTAAATTAACCAATTCAAGTGGAAAACAAATATTCTCAGATGATGTCATCCGTATGAAACGTGCATATAACGCGTCCACTACTACGAGTCAGCATCGTCGACTTTCTGCAGCCGAAAACACAGAAAACATTCAATTATTCAAATGTTTGAACAGTCTCCTTCTGTTTTTTCACGACACACTCATAATCATTATGTTTGCCAGTGCGCTGTGGCAAGCTTTATGCGTGCGTATAAATGTTGATTAGGCTATGTATTATAGGCAATTAAAGGCTCATTATTATGATTTATGGCTTATTAATATAAACACATGATTAGTCGACTAATCGCTTAAATAAACGACTACTTGTCAACTAGAATAATCTTTAGTTTGAGGGCAGCCCTACAATGTAGTTCAAAAACTGTCAAAATCGAAAAGTCGTTTCAGCCTTAAAGCAGCTCTACTAGAGATTGTAGTGTCAGTTTAGTCAAATTAATGAATTATTACTGAATATTAAGGGACAGTGGCAAGGAACCTAAACTCCATCAGGTGGCAGAAATTGAGAAAAAAACCTTGGGAGAAACTAGGCTCAGTCGGGATCCATCAAATGAATGAACGCAATGTGATTTAGGATGCAAGACTGCATCACAAGTCAGATTTGTGGATTGATATTATTCAAATATTTTGCATCCAGCTTCTTCCAGCATTAGAGGAACAACAGAAACCATCAAGCATTGGAAGGAAAAGGACCACTTTAGGATGCTATTTATGAAATGATTTGAGGCGCGCCAATGGCATGTTTAATATTTGGTTTTCTCTGTCTCTCTGGTAGGACTTGAGAATCATCTCCTGTGCTCATGAGTTTCATAAAGAGTGTGTCGACCCCTGGCTCCTACAACACCGTACCTGCCCACTGTGCATGCACAACATCATGGGTAAACAGCCTCAGGGTACATATGTATTTCTCCAATAATATTAGTTTTGAGCTTGCAAGGCAGCACTGTATTGAAATTCCTCTTCTTTCTTTATCTTATACTTCCTCGTCCTGCTACTGGAGGGCCGCTATCCTGCAGAGTTCAGCTCCAACCCTAATTAAACACACCTGAACCAGCTAATCAATGTCATACTAATAAGCATGCTAGAAACTTCCAGGCAGGTGTGTTGAGGCAAGTTGGAGCTAAACTCTTCAGGACCGAGTTTGGACACCCCTGGATGTGTTCGCCCAAGTCATTTAAAAATCATCCTCATGTCCAAACTTGACTTTCTTCTGTGAGCACAACAGAAGATATTTTGAAGAATGTCTCGGTGTTTGTTTGTCATACAGTGAATGATGAGTGTACTGTGTTGTTTGGACCCCAAACGTTCTTCAAAATGTTCTTCAAAACTCATAAATTACCCCTAAAATCAAAGGGAAATAATAGGTGAATAAGAATGATGCAGAAGCCCCTAACCCTTGTGGAAAGCCTAAACTTGACAAACTGTAAACTTGTCCCTCAAATATGAATGGTTGCATTGAAAAACAGTAGAAAAGCAATGCAGTGCTGAATGCAAAAACATGTTTTGTGTGAGTCTGTACAACGGGTCTTTGCACAACTGCACATGCAATGCACTGGACAAGCATTCATGTGTGCATTTGTGGACTTGCACAAGTGTGTTTTTGTGCTTTGATAATCTCCTATTGACCTCAATGGAGATCAATGGAGGATTGATGCGGGATTCAATTGACACAGAACCAAATCCTAACACCGTGTCCTAACTTTATGTGCGATAAAAGGTATCTTTTCCTTGTTAATCAGAGTTTCTATTTTTCTGCGACGTCGTTAAATGTTAAAAGCGCGTAATGTGACTTTGAATATCATTTAGTGCTCCAGCTTTGAGGCTGTAAAAGCAACAATGGATAATTCACCTCAGATCTTGAAATTAAACAAATGGAAACAAGAACGTTCAAACTGTGAACAAACAAGTGTATTCTTTGACAAAGATTGTTTTAGTAACTCAGTAGTCTATGTATTTTTAATAATGTTTAAATGGTGTAATATTTGTGAATTTGATTATGTAGCGACTTATCCATTTTCTTGCGAGTGCCGTCAAGATTACTCTGTGTGCCACGAGACTCCGCCCACACGCTGTTCTGATTGGCTGTGGGTTTTGATTGATTTTGACGCATCTCGCAGTCGCGTCTAGTGTGGGCAGACAAATTATTTGTCGCTGGAATCTTATCGCATCGTGTCTGGTTTGGACACGGTGTAAACATACCTAAACCTTAACATGATTATTTTGCTGCCTTGCAATCGCTGTAATTTGCTTTAGGAAATGCAACTGTAGTTTTAATTAATCGTATTCAGGCTACGTCCACATTAATCCAGATATTAAAGGGTTAGTTCACCCAAAAATGAAAATTCTGTCAGTAATTACTCACCCTCATGTTGTTCCAACCATGTAAGTCTTTCGTTCATCTTCGGAACACAAATTAAGATATTTTTGATGAAATCTGACAGAATTCTGACTCTTCCATAGGCTTCCAGAGTGATCGTGACGTGTGACGTCATCACGCATCACACACATGACCTGCTTCGGCCAATTGTGAGCCTACGTGGTGACGTGCAACACAGACGCGCTACGCAAAAACACTACGAGGCCCAGAGAGAAGGAATTGAATAGTGGAATAAAGTCGGTATTTTTGTTTGTTTTTGCGCACAAAAAGTATTCTCATCGCTTGATATACTTAAGATTGAGCCACTGGAGTCACTTGGACTATTTTAACGATGTTTTAATAACTATTCTGGGTCGGCGAGTTTCGGTCACTCTGGAAGCCTATGGAAGAGTCAGAATTCTGTCAGATTTCATCAAAAATATCTTAATTTGTGTTCCGAAGATGAACGAAAGACTTACATGGTTGGAACAACATGAGGGTGAGTAATTACTGACAGAATTTTCATTTTTGGGTGAACTAACCCTTTAAAAAAGTGGCCTGACCTCTCTCTGTCCACACTAGTGGTATGAGGTGTCTTCCAAAGGTTGCTCTTCCTCGGACATGTCTGAAAACGCTTAAATCACCTTGCAACGCATGCATGAAACTTCATAAATGCTCGCTGAGAGACCAGATGTAATGAAGATCTCATGCGATTCTAATGGCACGATCATTTTATTAGCAAAATATCCCACCACTGTCGTAATTGAAGGAATGTAATATGAAGATTGTACAATATAACCATCAGATTGTATGTTAAATATGGGTACAATTTGCATCACATGACTAAACATATCATTGTTTTAAAGTCCGCTTGTAGTCAATCATTTTATCCCTTAAAACTCATCTTTGATAACTAAAATTATATATTTAAACGTTTTTTTCCTTGAAAAAAAAAGCCTTAAAATAGCTTGAATGTAACTCAGCACCCTTGTCTCATTTAGTATACGTGGTTCTATGAATATGCAAATTAGCCCCGCCTCCACTCCCTCAGCTCAGAGATCCACTGGTTGACGATCACACGTTGATCTGATTGGTTACAAGGTAGTTTGTGACGTCAGAAACACCAACGATTTCAAAGCGTGTTTTTGAGACTGTCTTTGGTTCACTGCAGTTTTAAGGAGAAAATACTCAGCAATGCTGTCGACTTATGAATTTACACACGGTTTGTCTTAAAGTATATTAAAAACACCACATAGACACATAAACAACATTAAAAGCTTGATTTTCACCACAGGGGGACTTTAAAATACCTCAGTTTACACAGTCCACACTATAACTCGGAAATGCTGTTTTTAAATGTATCCACTTGAGAGAGCATCTTCAAATAGCCCTGACAAAAACATTGGACAAAAGGCCAAAACGTAGAGAAAAAGATGTTTTACATTTACCTGGATTAATAAGGACATAGCCTCAGTAGACATGTTTTATGCTTTTCCTATCAAAGTTGTTTTTGAGCACCAAATGTCTTCCATCAGGTTCAGATCTGGCATCCCGTCAGCCCCAAAGAAGTCGACTGCCGCCCCCTCCACAAGAGCACAATCAGGCCTTCCTCCTTCCCCATCACTATTCAAACCAGCGCCCTTACCCCCAACACCATGTCCCCTTTTCCCTGCGGCATCACTACCCCCGCACCCCTGGACCTTTACCCCAATTGGGTCACTATGGAAACTCTCCCCCTCTTCATCCACGCACTCTCCGTTGCTTTCCCAGCAGACCATTGGGTGCTAGCTGCGCGTACCACCTTGCCCCGGATTCCCATCATGGACGTACGCACAGAACAGGCGGGCGCGGGTGTCGGACTGGGGGGCATCACTATGCGCCCCCCAGACGGTCGTGTCACCGGTGCCCCGGAGGAGCTTTACGGAACGCTGCGGGTTCTTGTGTGCATCATTTGGCATCGTCAGTAAACCACACGAATCATCAACTGCCGCGTGGCGGAGGCTCGCACGGTCGCCAAGATGATGGAAGCTGCTCCGGAGGGAGTTACCACACGGAGTGCAGCGGTTACCTTGCTGAGGGGCCGGCCAGCGACTCCAGCTCGGGATCGTGCCACGGCTCGTCCAGCGATTCCGTATTAAACTGTACGGATATCAGCCTGCAGGGCGTCTATGGCAGCTGGTCCACTTTTCGTAGCTCGCTCAGCAGCGACTATGACCCGTTCGTCTTTTACGGACCGGGAAAAGCCCCACGCAGAGGGAGCATGGAGGCCAGGCAGAGGCCTCGTTCCCTGGACTCTGTAGTGAATCCCGCCGGTGACGCCAATGCAGTTTGCTCAGAAGAGAAGCAGCAGCAGCAGCAGCAGCAGCAAGTGGCCGTGTTCAGTCACGTTCACTATCACAGGCATAGACACCACTATTACGAGGACGGGGACCTCGGTCAAGGGCCCAGCCAAGGCTCTGACGAGGATCAGGGGGCCGTGTCCTCAGCCATGGCAGCTGGTGGCCCCTCTAATGCAACTAAAAACAAAGACTCCACTGGGTGTCAGGTACAGCACCAGTCTTGCCACTGCCCCAAAACGGACCTCAGTTCAAGGAGGGTTGAGGATAGACCCCCGGACCCCGTTTCTTCCTCAGGCGCCTCTGTGATCCTTCCCTCCCCTCCTTTAGCCTCTCCGTCCCTGTCCTGTTGCCACAAAGGCCCAGGGTGGACCACCAGACAGAAAGCAGCCGGCTGTCCCTTGGAAGCGCCTTCGCCGGTTGTTCACTTCCATCAAAGCTTGGACCTTCAGGATGATTGTAGCATTCATATTCACTACGGACAGGGAGCTGGAAGCTACTGCTGTACACCTCCACCGGATATGGCCCCCACACTGCTGCCGGTGCCCCTGATCTTGGACTCGCCTGGCATGTCGGACTGGCCGTGCTGTAGCGGGGCACATGTGGTGTGGCAGAAGCAGGTGCAACAGGCCCATTCGGAGCCTCAGCTTTTGGGCCCCACTTCTGAAATGGACAGACCCTTGTGTAGGGCCCATCACGGCCCGGGGGACGAACTTCCTACGGATATCTGTCTGTACTGCCAAACTCTACACAATAGTCAGGGTGAGTATGTGTGACTGTAGTGCAAGTCATTTCTATAGCACTTTTATACAGATTTTCAAAGCAGCTTCACAGTTATAAACTGGAAAATAACAGAATCAGTGATGCAAGTTCTGATGTAAAGCAGCTCTAAAAAGACAATAGTGTCATTATTCAGCTGAAGTCAGTTTAGTATTAATTCAGTTCAGTTCAATAACTGTCTAAAGTTCATCAATTATGAAACAAGTTCACTTCAGCTATAAGCATCTCTACAGAGCAGAAGACAATAGAGTCGTTATTCAACTTGAATCAGTTTAATGTTGATTCAGTTTAGTTCAATAACTGTGTAAAGTTGATCTATTATGAAGTTAGGAAACAAGCTATAAGCAGCTCTACAGAAGACAATAGAGTTGTTATTCAGCTCGAATAAGTTTAGTATTGATTCAGTTTAGTTGGTAATAACTGTGTAAAGTTAATCTATTATGAAATAATGAAACAAGCTAAATAACGACTATTGTCTTCTCTAGAGCTGCTTATAGCTTATTTCATAGTTTCATAATATATAAACTTTCCACAGTTATTAAACTAAAATACTAAACTGACTTAAGCTTAATAACGACTCTATTGTCTTCTGTAGAGCTGCTTATAGCTTGAGTCAGTTTAATATTAATTCAGTTCAATAACAGTGTCTATTGCAAAATATGTCAATGAATCTGATTCAGCTATAAGACACTATACACTCACCTAAAGGATTATTAGGAACACCTGTTCAATTTCTCATTAATGCAATTATCTAAACCAATCACATGGCAGTTGCTTCAATGCATTTAGGGGTGTGGACCTGGATCATGGATCCATCATGCCTTGTTACCACTGTGCAGGCTGGTGGTGGTGGTGTAATGGTGTGGGGGATGTTTTCTTGGCACACTTTAGGCCCCTTAGTGCCAATTGGGCATCGTTTAAATGCCACGGCCTACCTGAGCATTGTTTCTGACCATGTCCATCCCTTTATGACCACCATGTACCCATCCTCTGATGGCTACTTCCAGCAGGATAATGCACCATGTCACAAAGCTCGAATCATTTCAAATTGGTTTCTTGAACATGACAATGAGTTCACTGTACTAAAATGGCCCCCACAGTCACCAGATCTCAACCCAATAGAGCATCTTTGGGATGTGGTGGAACGGGAGCTTCGTGCCCTGGATGTGCATCCCACAAATCTCCATCAACTGCAAGATGCTATCCTATCAATATGGGCCAACATTTCTAAAGAATGCTTTCAGCACCTTGTTGAATCAATGCCACGTAGAATTAAGGCAGTTCTGAAGGCGAAAGGGGGTCAAACACAGTATTACTATGGTGTTCCTAATAATCCTTTAGGTGAGTGTATATAGTGTCAGTCAAATTGATAATATTACAGAATATTAAGTGTCTTTACTTTGTATTGAATATTTGAATATTTTGTCTGTCTATTCATTTGTGAAGATTATCTCACTGAACAAAACATGTAAAAATCACAGAGCTATTTTTTTGCAATTATTGAAAGCCAATGGAAAATTCTAGGGAACTAGGGTGATGCCTAACTTACGGGTTGTCCTGCAAAAATGCATAATTCCTGCAGCACTTAATTGCTGGTTATAATCTGAATGTGCACAGCAGATTTTCAGTGCATAATGACCGTTTTCATTTTGGATAAACTATTCCTTTAATTTGAGATTATGAAATGAGTTCTACATGTTTTTTTCTTCTTCTTCTTGTTCCACAGGGTCAGAAGAAGAGTCTGGTGTTTGAGAAAGCTCTTCATCCTAAACTCCTCACGCTGCTACACAAGAGCCGAAATGGACAAAACTCTTCGGCGTTCTCTCTGTGTCTCTTTCACATGTCAAGTCTTCCAGATAATTCCAAACATCTTCTGCAATATCAAACTGCATCACAATCTCCAGACCTCAGAATGTCTTTCTAGCAAAGATTTATAAAGTAAATACAGAATTCATCAGCGATGATTAGATGGGTTTTTCTATGTACTCTTCAGTAGTAACTCACTGTTACTAGCACATTTCTAATGGCCAAAACAAGTCATTGTTGGGACTGTCAAGGTACTTTACCCTATATGGCCCAAATGTGACTTTTAATAGGCAAGCAAACGGTGTTAATTCAGGAAGTTATCAAAGGATCTGTGAGATGCGCATAAGAATGAGAGTGTGCTCAATCTTGATTTCTTCCTTTCCTTTGATTTCAAACAGGATTCATTTAGTACCTTCTCTAGTCTGAGGATTCCTTGGTGATCTTTGTTCAAACCCTTAAAGGTATAAACACGTCTTCCCATATTCCATTGAGAATTAGGCCTGACGTATGTCCTCTATGCAAGAACGCAGACACTTCTAGCTACGCAAACTTGGATGTTGTGCTCTAAAATGTGTCAGATTGCAATTGCAAGTCTTGTTCTACAGTCAGTTTTCTCTTTCAGGTTAACTACTATCATGCCGGAATCAAGTTAAACTTAAAGGGGGGGTGAAATGCTCATTTTCACTCAATCTCCTGTTAATCTTGAGTACCTATAGAGTAATATTGCATCCTTCATATCTCCAAAAAGTCTTTTGTTTTATTAAATTTTTAACAGAAAGATAGGCTGTACCGAGTCTTTCCGGAAAAAAACGAGCGGCTGGGGGCGGGCCGTGTGGGCGAAGCTAAAGCTGTGCTAACGCGCCGAGCTAGTGACAACACACAGAGACATTTGTTCAACAAACAGTTTTACTCACCGTCCGGTTCCAACGCACGACCGCGAACCTTTATCATTGTGACTGCTCGATCCTTAAGCATTAGACGATCTGCAAATCCGTCGATCTGGGCTTTGTTTATAAAACAATCATCGTCGAAATGCAGGGAACAACAGTCTTACACAACTCCGTTTATGCTCAGGAAAACAAACTCCATCCACGGGTTCCTTAACGCTGGGTTCTTTGGGAATCTGTGCAGGGTTGTCTTGCCCTGGCAACCAAAAACACACTTCTTTGGTGACATTGACTTCCCAAAAGCCGGGCAGGGCGCTTTGATGGCGAACTGCTTTCACTCTCTTGCTCTGGTCTACGAGTGCGCGCGCGGCCGCGATCTTACCGGAGAAGTGCCCTTAGGACCCATATAAGGAAATTCCGCCCTATCTTACGTAAGACAGAGCCATACTCGAAAAAAACTTTCCGAAACTTGTGACAAACCGGAAGGAGTATTTTTGGAACAAAAATACTCCTTCAAACGTACAACTTAGTTTTTGAAACTTTGTCCATGTTTAGCATGGGAATCCAACTCTTTACCAGTGTAAAAAACTCAGTATGCATGAAATAGCATTTCACCCCCCCTTTAAGGCTGGGATGTACTTCACGACTTTTGCTCAGATTTTTGCCCCGATTTGCAGTCTAGATGAGTTGAAATGATAGGTATGGAGTCTGATTTTTTAGCTTCGATCCAGGATATCAAAACACGTTTGATACTTTGAGCTGATTTCAGAACACGTGTTGTAGTGTATGACGTGTTGCTACTGAAACTGAAGCTGTCCTCTAGCTACCAGTGTTGCAATAAAATACAATACCAATACAATAGTAAAGTAACAGAACACACATAACAAATTAGCCTTAATATTTGACTCATCAGCACAGATAAACAACTGACCACGTCTACCCACCAAAGACGCTGCAACAACTACTACGGTTATCTCCTGCACATCTATGTTTGTTTCAACCATAGATATGTATACATATATATATATATATATATATATATACATAGATGCCTCATTAGCTGCTGTTTCTATGGGCCGCTATGCGCAAGCCATCCACCATATTGGAACGGTCAAAAAACACTCGAGCAAGTCGTCCATGCGTCTGCAACAGTAGTTATACGCATGTATGAATATCTATATCTGCAACAGACTTCAGCAGATGAAAGACAAGACGAAGTCTTTAGCTAAAACAACATTTAAAGTCACCATAGTTTAAAAACCTGTAATATTGAGTTAAAGCAACAACATGGAACTTTTCCTCTGCGGTCGCCCTACAGGTTGGAAGCGGAATTGTCCATTACCGCTGTCGTAAAATGATTTACGGTTACTGTATATGAAGCATGTAGGTTTTTTTTCATATGGGTAATGATATTATTAATCTTCCTCCTTTTATAATTTATACATATTTAGTAGACTAAACATTTTAACTCAACATTTGCGATTTGCATGTCGATTACAATGCTCAAATCTGAACGAGAATGATAGCGATAGCATCCTAACCATCTAAAACTAACGCATGTTAGTGTTTACTAGCTACCAGATTGATAATTCGCTCATCTACTAGCTGATTCATGAAGATAAATAAATGGAGGACCAGATAGTTTCCGTAACGTAGCCAGGCAGACAACAGATTAGAAAAACTAAAGATAGTATGCAAGCAATTTACAGTTACTTACTAGTTCAACAGCATGACGGCCAAGTCAGCATCGGTCTGGTAACACTCCTCCTCCATTAGCTCACGCCAGCGAGCAAACGCTCGACCCATATTGATCCTCGTCCTGCCTTTCAGTTTATCACTCTCCCTTTTCCTCTTCCAACTCTACTCCGACAAAACCTTGGACTTCTTACGTTTCGCTGCTGCTTCAGCCATGACGAAAACAGACGTACGAAAACAAACGCGCTGGTTGGCCACATTTGAGGAAGTGGTGGGCAAAGTGACGTATGCCGTAAAGCAGTCGAATTTTGTAGTTCTTTTTGAGCGCTGGTTACTACCCGCACCGCGAAGTTACATAGTGCCAGTAAAAGCGATACAGACCCCGTCAGGCTCTGGCAGACGTCTCATTCAACCTATTGTAAGTCGATGTACTATCACAAGGGTCTTGGAAATATATTATGAAGGTTGAAAAGCTACATGTTGTTACTTTAAAGGGAGACTGTCGGTAACCAAACAATTGATGAGCAACATAGTATGGAAAAAAAATACTATGGAGTCCATCAACTGTTTGGTTACGGACGTTGGTAAGAATTTCTTGTGGGTGAGTAAATGATGACAGAATTTTCATTTTTGAGTGAACTATGCCTTTAATACATATAAAAATGCAAACCAACACATTCACCCCCGTGAAAGATTATCCCGTTTCTTGGGGAATTTAAATGTCGGTGGTTTCTACAACCAGAGGCTGCACAATGTTCTGGTATCTTGGAAAACTCATAGATTTTTACTGTGAGTGACGACAGCATAGAAAGTGCTGATTGTTCCAAGAGTTGACATGTCTGGAGCGCTCGAATGCCGCTTCTACATATACACATCTATGGTTTGAACTGTCGCGCGTCTCCTTGAAACGAGGCACGTGTTTTTGTGCCAGTTCGTTGTGTTCGGAACGATTTGAAAGTCGGCAAGTAAATGATGCCTATAGTCTGTTCAGATTTTAAAAGTCGTGTAGTGTATTCCAGCCGTCAATCAAACTTTTTCATTCATAAAGACCTACATTTGACAAGAAAATACAATTTCAGTGTTCTTACTTTCTATTTAATTTCACATTGTAATGTGTCTAACAATTTCTGAGTGATTTTTTTTTCCCAGTGTGCATTACAAAAAAACAACATACAATTTGAAGGTGTACTAAGCATAAGCAATGAAACCGAGAGTTTGCAATGCATTAGCTGTGCATTTCCTTCAGTGTTTGCGTCCTTGCATAGAGTTTGTTTCAGGCTTTAGCGTTTAATACCCTCCGTGCATTCATTAGCTCACCGCACCTACTGGCTGATTATTAACTATTTAGTTATTGCAATGCCACACGCCCCTTCCATTTCACTTCTCAAAAGCCAGACGTAGGCCTTTAACTGTGACGTTTTGGGCTGCGTTCAAACATCAGGCCTGGTTTTCCTGCACTACCTCAGATAACCAATCAGAAAAGGCCTGTTAGCGAGACGGTACTTCAAAGGTACGTGTGCGTCCGTCGACCTCTCGTTACCTCTGACGGATATTAACTCAGAGGAGCGATAGGGAGCTTCACTTCATATCATCTGTCCTTGGAAAGAAGCATTTCATTGAGGTTTCAGGGTCTCGGTTTTGTTAATTCAAAAATGGCAGCTGTTATTTACAAATGTTTGTGTCTTCATTTATTAATTTTGCTTGTCAAAACTAAATGAATTGACTGAATATATTTGGGGAAAATTGTGAAGATTTTGTTTTGTTTTCTGTTTTGCTTCATTACTTTGGTCTGTGTTTGGGCTGAGAAGGACTACATTTCCCAGAATGCTTTGCTTTCACCTATTATGACTCTTAGTCCCTTAAAGGGACGCTCGCATTTCATAGAAAGTAACCAGCATACAAGCTTACCAAAAGTGCCTCTGTATCCCATGAAATGAACACTTCATGAAGTTTACTTTACACATTAATGTAGCCTGCTGTCATGTTCGTGGCAATACCAGCCAATGATGTATCAACACTTATCTTTAATCTGTTACCCAGAAATCTCTGTTGTCATATATTTTAAAAGCAACCCTTTAAAGGAATGGTCCGGGTTCAAAACGAATTAAAACTAGCAACAGTATCTGTGACGTGCTGGAAATATACGTCACAAAATATCGGGTTTTGAACCTGAAACATTCTTTTAAGTAAAGAAAAGGAAACACTGGAAATCTTGCCATGACAAACAACCTGAATGTTTTTTTATTTTCTGTCAGTAAATGGTCACTTTTGTCGAAGGTCTTGATCTTTGAACCACAAACACACCTGTGTCTCTCACATCCCTCGCGTCTTTCTAGCTTCATACGCTCACAAATGCTGCTTTTCATCTAAATGAGGCTGAATCCCAAATTAAAAATACAAATAAGACAAAATATAGTGAATCCCAGTATATCGGGTTCACACACCAATGAGTTTCAATGACTCTTCCGGTTGTTTGTGTTGCAGATTTTTTGAGATTACTGCACTTTTAAAGAGCAATGCATTTACCTGTTAACTGTCAACCCCCTTCTTAGCATAGATCTGAACTTAAATTATTGTAATTCACAAATCTCTTATTAAATATTATTGCAGAAAGCACTTAAATCCTGAAGACTAACCAAGTTGTGCTCCAAATTTGAAGTTGTTGTCACAAAATGTAGGGATGCACCGATATGAAAATTTTGGCCGATACCGATAACCGATAATTCTTCATATTTGAAAGCTGATAACCGATATATAAATTGGCTGATAAATCTTAATCCAAGGTTTTATATAATTTTTGAGCACCTGATTACAAAAACAAAAGTCTCACCATTAAAATCCATGTCCCAAGCACACAATTATAAGGATGTTCTCGTTATAATTTAATGTAGCCGATATTACAGACTTGTGTTGCACATGAAGTGATTTCAATCACAATCACAAAATAATCCATTATTTATCGGCTTTAATATATCGGCCACATTTTCTTATCGGGCCAATAATGATAACATTATAAATGAGCATATATCGGCAGATACCGATATGGTTGCCGATATATCATGCATCCTTAACAAAAAGGTTGTAAAAAAAACATTTCCATTGTAACGCAAGTGTTAAGTTTTCGAATGATACCTAATTTTTGAGGATGCTATACTATAGCAGCTATAGGGGAAAAGGCAATAGCAAAGCAGCGGGACACTGACAGTTAACAGGCTACACATTTTAGAGCTACTACTATAGAAATGCTTTGTTTTCCGATGGAAATCGTTATTTTAAAACGCCCTTGTATTTCCAAGTTTTCCATGAGTAGTTGCAACCCGGTTGAGTTACACTGTACCATAATGACAGTAACTTTTTATCAACCAAAGATAAGAATGAACCAATGTTCTCATTAAGTGGCAGTGAATTTTGAAACCTTGTAACATGATGAACAAACTACCGCCTCCTGATTTTCTTTTGACTCAATATAGTAAGTAAACACAACTATTGCCACCAACTCCCGCAGATTACGGTATATACGCATCGGTCTCACACAGATTAACATGTAAAGCTCTTGGCTTTATCTAGAAAGGATGCAAACAGCACTTTGCCTTGGAAGAAAATCTGCATGTGATTCAAAGCGAAACAATCGAAGCACTATGTCACCGCCAGTTATAGAAAATCAATGAAATGTCACTAAACGTTGAGGATGGTTTTTTTGTTTTTTTTCTCTCTATCTTTGGTCCTTTGTGTTGGTTGTATTGTTCATACGCTCTCTTTTCCACAGAGAATCAATTAAAACTGCCTTTTTTTTAACAGAGCTAAATCCCTTCAGAAATCAAGGGATATGCCAGTATATGTTCAATATTTTGTGTAAAAAAAAAAAAAAAAAGAAAGAAAGACAAAACAGTTATAAGATAAAGTGTTGTATTTTATATATAATAGAACATTTCAATGGTATGTCACTAATATATTTATTTACTAATATATTTATCCATTTTTGTCCAGGTCTGAGAAAATGTTTAAAATGTTATTTTCTCACTTTTGGAATGATATTCTTTATGAAACGTACAGCTGCCATTATAGATGTATAAACCTGGCATCATTCCGATTATATACAAATAAATTATTTTGAAATAAAAATACAGAGAATGTGGTGTTTGCTTTATTTATTATTATTTTTTTATTTTATTTTTGGGGGGAGGGGGGTAATGTTGATGATCAACAACATTAAGGTCCTTGGTTAATACATTTTATTTAAAGTTTTAATAGGAATTTTATTATTAATAGTAACTTTTGTTGGGCTGTTGGAAATTGTGCCAAACCAACATGCGTATACACTGTCGACAGATGAGCTCATTAAAATCACACTGTTATGATAGTTTGATTATAAAGTATATTTGAGACTACAGACTATATAGATCTGACTCTGTGAGACTGTAGTTTGAATGAATCTCTTTTCTTTGCACGACACATTGACATTACAGTCCAGAACGGCTCTTTCAGCATTATCCTGAACATTGTATAAGCATTAAGCCCCATTTACACTGCATGGTTCAAGTGACCCATTTCCGATTTCCGCTCTCATGTAGCACAGATCGGATATGACCGGCAAACGTGTAAGCAGGAAAAAAGCACATGGATTCCGATATTCTCAGATCCGTTTCAGGCCTCACTCATGATATCTGATATGAATCGGATACATGCATTTGCGTCTGCCGTGTAAGCAGACAAAACACTGGATAATCATTTTGTCTGCATCTGCATCCATTACATATGTTTTACTTCCTTTTCCAGGTCAGAACATCTACATTGGGTTGTTTCGGCAGTGTATAAGTGTATAGTGTAAATGCAAATATCGGATACGGGTCACTTTTAAAAGATGATGTAAGCGCGTCGTCAAAAAAAACGGATATAGTCAGCGAATCGGAATTGGGCATCAAGACCTGCAGTGTAAATGCAGCCTTAGTTTCATGTGTCATTGAACAGAAGAGAGGCTCTCAGTGTAAAACACACATCCTGCGACATAAAAGTCCTTCACATAAAAATCAGTCGACATGCTTTTATGTCTAGGTCTAATTTTTTAGTTAGCCCCTTTAAATTTTTGTATATTTTATTTTAATTCTAATGTTCATTTTATTTCAAGCAATGAATTTGTTTCATGGTTTTGTTTTTCATTTTAGATTGTTAACTGTAACAACCCTCACGTCTTACAAAAAAAATTATTAACCCATTTGACAAAGTTTTATGTGTCGTGGACGTAGCTGATGAACGATTAAGAAAACGATACAGATACTTGATACGTTACATTCTTTATTGTTGCCCTGCACGTTCAGTGTTAACTGATGGTCTCGGATTATTCTTTCACTCCAGCACAAGGGCTCGTGAGTTAACCATGTTTCTGCAGATGTGTTTGTGTATCAGTGAAACTCCTTCGGGATGCCCTGGCTCTCCGGTGTGAGAACCGTGAGGTTTCCTCTGGCGTCCTGGTCCTTCTCAATGGCCTCGAACAGAGACTTGAAGTTTCCAGCTCCAAAACCCTGGTGGATCAGAAGACGGAGAATCACAGGTTTAACGCATGCGTTCTTATGATGGGAAACATCAATGAGAATTGGACTCGTTGAATTACATTTACATTTACATTTACATTTAGTCATTTAGCAGACGCTTTTATCCAAAGCGACTTACAAATTAGGACTAAATTAAGCGAGTCATCATGAAGAGGCAAAAACAACAACAACGCAAGGAGTGCTCAAGATACGAAGTTCAGGCATTATTCAGAGTAGCATAAGCCTGATAAGTGATGTTTCAAAGGGAAAGTTTTTTTTTATGAGGTTTATGAGGAATTAAACAAAGTTCTGAAGTAGAAAAACTGAAACAGTATGTTCTTGTAAAACTTTGTAAACTCATTTTTTTAGGGATGCACGATATGTCGTCCACCATATCGGTATCGGCCGATATATGTTCATTTTTAATGTTATCGTTATCGGTCCAATAAAAAAATTTGGCCGATATTTTAAAGCCAATAAATAATGTATTATTTCCTTCAGATGAGACACTTCAGATGCGCACTGTTCAACATGATGGTTTTGAATTGCTTGAAATATGATTGAAATCACTTCAAAATAGGAAAATATAGTTAAATGCAACACAAGTCTGTCATATCGGCTACATAAAATTATGAGAAAATCATTATAATTGTGTGCTTTGGACATGGATTTTAATGGTGAGACTTTTGCTTTTGTAATCAGGTTCTCAAAATTACATAAAAACTTAGATTTAGATTTATCGGCCAATATATATCGGTTATCGGCTTTCAAATATAAAGAATTATCGGTTATCGTATCGGCCAAAATTTTCATATCGGTGCATCCCTACTTTTTTTTTTTTTTACAGTGTATCTA
This sequence comes from Squalius cephalus, assembly GCF_949319135.1. NCBI lineage: Eukaryota > Metazoa > Chordata > Actinopteri > Cypriniformes > Leuciscidae > Squalius > Squalius cephalus. The sequence goes on along the minus strand of NC_137126.1, from coordinate 48,274,875 downwards.
CCAACCCATCGTTTGCCTTTACCAACAATCCACGGTGTTTTGATTCTAATTGTAGGTGTCATTGGGTTCATTTTCTTGCTCTGTTTGAATGTTTTAAGCACCACAAAAGACAGTGAAGCTCCTTTAGTGTGGTTTAGATAGAAATGTCTTATCTTTAGGCATTTCCTTCACTTCACAAGCTTTAAAAATGCCCCTAGTAAAACTATGGGCCTGTTCAAACAGGTTGTCAGAGCTCAGACTCAAACTCAATACTGTGTTTACTGTACCTGAATACACATTTCTTCTCATTCAGTGTATTTAATCTAAGACACACGATCAACTGCACTGCGCATGTCACAACTTTCCCGAACATTCACGTTCGCTGTTCCCATAAACACTTCCTACATCTCCTATATGGTATTCGTATGTTGTGGATATTTGCAATATTTATTTGTATGTTGTTTGTTGTGGTTTATTGTTGCATCTGTGGGTTTTTAAAGGGATAGTTCACCCAAAAATGAATTAATTACTCTCCCTCTTGTCATTCCAAACTCTTGAGACTTTCATTCATCTTCAGGACACAAATGAAGATATTTGTAATGAAATGTGAAAGATTTCTATCGCCTCCATTGAAAGTCTATTCATCCAAAACTCTGATGCTTCAAAACTTTCATAAAGAGAGCCTATATGCAAGAATATCATGTATTAATTGCTTTTTTATTGCCGATGTGTAAACAGCTTGTAATGAAACTTAAAAAACTAGACCTTCCCCGACTTCCTATTTTTTCTCTGAAAGCTTGTCGACTGAATTTTATGCTTAGGATTCGGGAATGTTTTTGTCAGGAAAATCGCAGATGTGTGTTTTACACCGAGAGCCTCTCTTCTGTTCAATGACACATGAAACTAATGCTTATACAATGTTCAGGATAATGCTGAAAGAGCCGTTCTGGACTGTAATGTCAATGTGTCGTGCAAAGAAAAGAGATTCATTCAAACTACAGTCTCACAGAGTCAGATCTATATAGTCTATAGTCTCAGATATACTTTATAATCAAACTATCATAACAGTGTGATTTTAATGAGCTCATCTGTCGAGAACATCTCCACATCTCTATGATCAGATGCTTTCTGAACTGATGTTTCTCATTTCTGTTGTGTGTTTATTGTGTTATTGAGAGGAAAGAGCAGCACATATTCACATTCATCTAAACGTCGCTCTCAGCAGTGGACGCATCGGGATATTCGTTAACAGTAAATCACTGCAAAGGTATTTCCAACTTTGGTTTACTTTTAAACGAAGAACAAAAATAAACTTCACTGTGAGAATATCAGGATCTTGAATCATGTTCAGTCTCTAGTACCTTACGAGAGAAATTACGTTACTGCAGTTTCACTTAACGGCCACTGGTGTCGCTAATAACAAGACTTAGTTATACTTTATTTTAAGGTGTCATTGTTACAGTGTAATTATATATTTAAATACTCTGAAATATTATTTAACAACATGTACTTACTATAGGGTTAGGGTAGGATTAGGCTTTGGTTGAGGGTTAGTTGCATGTAATTATGCATAATTTACTGTTATTACTATGGTAAGTACAGGTATGTAACAAGGACACTATAAAATAAAGTGTCACTCAAGATTTTCTCAATTCTACATACAGCACATTTAATTTAGGCTCTTATTCGCATATAAACATTGATCAGTGAACCAATGAGGATCAATTGTTCTATTTATATATTAATAAAAGCCTAAATTAAATCTGTAAGACTTCAAATTCTGTCTCTTCAGAAGACTTGGATTAATCAGCTCCATACATGTGGATTTATTTAACAATCTTTTTATAAACGTTTTGAAGCATCAAATTCACAGAAAAAATATCTTGATTTCTTTTCCTAAGATGAACGAAAGTCTTATGGGTTTGGAACGAGTAAATGATGACAGAATTTTAATTTTTGGGTGGACTAGGCTCCATTAAATTCACTTTAAAAAAGCATCTTCTACATGAATAGATGTAAATGCATGTTGATGTCAGACTCACAGAGTGGTTGTTCCTCTGGATAACCTCCAGGAAGAGCGTCGGCCTGTCCTGCACGGGTTTGGTGAAGATCTGTAGCAGGTAACCCTTATCGTCAAAGTCTACTAAGATTTTTAGCTCCTGCATTGGATGAAAAAACAAAAGTTTTCAATATGTATTTGGAAAAAATACACAAATGAACAAAACACAGCATCATATCCAAACGGGAATCTTGGCGTCTCTGACCTGCAGTGTTTTAAGGTCCTCCTTCACCTTGATCTTGGCCGTCTTCAGGTTCTGTCGGAGGCTTTCATAGTAGTTATCCGGAGCCGACAGGAACTCCATCCCTCGAGCTCGAAGGTTCACAATCTGATTCATAAGGACAGAGGTTCATGTTTTGTCTTTTACTTTATTGTGTTCTAATAGGAATGAAGTCATATTGAGAGGAGCCGTACAGCTTGGATGATGTTGGACGTGTTCAGGGCTATGTGCTGCACTCCGGGTCCTCCGTTGTAGTCAATATACTCCTTTACAAACAAAAAAAGAGAATTATAACACTAATATGGACACTTACTATAGATTTCAAATTGTCAAATGTTTTAGTTAAAGGTGAAGTGTGTACCACTAGTGGTAGCAAGTAGAATTGCACAACAAATTCCTATTGGAATTAGCAAAAGCTTATGTGCAAAATTGGATTATTGCATAAAACATTTGCAAATAAAGCACCGTTTCCATCCAGTGAGCCGAAGATAACAAAATCGTAATTTCCAGATAAAGTGGCGCTAAATATCAGAAAAAAAAGTTGCTGCAGTAGGAGGAGCCACTGTATATAATAAATAATTTACAAAATGCAATAATCACGCTCATGTTATCTTGCTTTCCTACGCCTGCTGTTTGGGAACGGAGCCATGTAAGAGTATTTATACCGAACCACTTTGACGAAAGACTTCAATGAATCCATCAGTTTATGCACGTTTTAAAACAATTATCTGACTCAATTGAGCGCATACATTTTTAGAATTTATGCGCATCTTGGCGTTTCCATCCTGCATTTTTTAATGCGATATCCCAAAATGCACATGTGGAAACAGCTAAAGATAATCTGATTGTTGGATGCCACACTGTTTACAATCAGATTTCCCCAAATACTGTCTCTATATATGTATTAACATCCAAAAATGATGAAATTAAACTCGGCGCAGGCTGATCGATCCTTTACATGCAATCTGCAAGCAATCACATCATTGCCGCATGGCACAAGCTGATTGGCCTCTGCTGATCCTGCAGCCAATGAGATTGCTTGCTCAACAATTAAATAATCTGGTTGAGTGTTTGCTGTGAGCTGGTCCTGTAGTAGTGCTATCAGAGTTTCTCTGAACCCCTCCTCCTCCCCAGCTCCACCTGCCTAGATCGGCTACACGATTCATTTACAACAGTAGCTTATTTCAATTTTTCAGTATATAGTCATATATTTCAGAATTGTATTGTTACTTTTACAACTAATTATAATAATACTAATAATATTCTGGCCAAGTTGTGCAGCCCTATATATAAATACTTTAAAAAAAAAAAAATTAAACGTTATGTTTACCTGCATGTCATTTGAACATTAAACAAAATCAGAGAACCATGAAAATTGTTAAATTATTGTAATTATTAATTACCTTCAAATCTCAGGGGGACTTCAGCTAAATATTAAGGGGTTCGGCTGACAAAAGTGTTCTCTGACGTAATTAATTCAATAAAAACTGAAATATTTGCAAGAAGTTTGATGGGGATGTGCTGGGAAAACCTGGATCTGCGATTTCTTTTTCCCGATTGCTGGTTCATTAATGGGCATCTTGATGGTTTCCTCATAATTGGTAACTACGATGGATCTGAGAGCGCTGTACTCGGTGTGGATCTGTTTATCATCGATGGACCAGAACCTGTGGAACAGCAGACACTTCTGATACCTGCAGAAAAAAGACACAGAGAATGTGTTTTTTTGCCAGTGACATTTCCACAAATTTGCCTTATTGATTTGTTTGTTGGATGTGTGACCCTCACCAGTCCGTGACTGGCACCATTTTATCATCTGGCTGGTTTCCAACAATGTGATCGATGAAGCTCAGATGTCCTGGTGGCCTGTTGCCAGAGAAGGAGAACCACAAGGGTAAAAACGTTTCATGTCTAGCTATCACAGTTTCATGCATTTTTGTATTATGAAATGTGTCATGCATGTTTCCATAGAGTATGTATCTGGCCTAAGAAACTATATTTGTACGCTCACATTATTTTACAAGATGTTGTACATGTTCTAAATATTTTCTAAGAACATTCTGGGCCCTATCTTGCACCCAGCGCAATTGACTTTGTAAACCAGCGCATGTATCATTCCTATTTTGCACCAGACGCACAGCGGACTTTTCCCTCCACAGACGCATGTCGGTAAATTAGGGAATGAACTTGCGCTCCGGGGGCGGTTCAGTGAAAAGAGGAGGCGTGTTCCGGCGCAAACGTTCCCTGGTGCTATTTTGCAGTTTCAGAAAACAATTCCGCCACTGACCAGGAGAAACCTCGTCTAAAGTCAGTGGCGCGTTCAGATGCTATTTTAAGGGCGCATGCTTGGCCATAATGTAGCGTGTGCACAACGCACATACACTTTGCTTCTCTCATCTACACAGACGCAGCAGTTCCCATTTTTGGAAGTCATACATTATTACAAGGAAAAAAAAACACATGAGGGAAATCATTGTTGTGTCCATGAAGATGTGAAAAATAGGCATAAATCTAGCTTACACATTTACCCAAATTATAATACGCCTGTTTAACCGAAGCTAATTTGGGTGTGTTTCTCCATCCCCAATGTCACTTCTCTGTGTTTTACGGCCCTGACGAGAACGTCGGTCTCCTCGGCTGTGAACCGCTCCTGGCAAATCCGCCGTTATAATAGCAATCCGCCATGGAACAAGCGCGCCTGCTCTTAAAGGGAATGTGATATGACGCTCTGATTGGTTTATTTCACGTTATGCCCAAACCACACCTATGAGTAATGAAGCTTCTTCAGACCAACACATTTTAGATTTGCGTCGAGCGCAAGAGTCATTTATCCCGCCGGTATAATAGCAACAGCGCCCGAGATCCGCCCACAAAGTTACTTGCGTTTCACGCTTGATACTTGCGTTTCAGATCGTTAAAATAGGACCCTCTATGTGCTAATGTTCCAATTAAAGGGATAGTTTAACACATTTGTTGTGTGTGTGTGTGTGTGTTTCAGACTATGGAAGTCATTGGGCCCTGTAATTGTTTGGGTTACCAACATTCTTCAAAATATTTTCTTTTGTGTTCAACAGAACAAAGAAACTCATAGAGGTTTAGAACATATCAGCAAATTATGACAGAATTTTTATTTGTGAGTGAACTATACCTAACATTATTTCTGAATGTTCTCTGAATGTGCAAAATGTCCATTTTTTTTAATGTTTTTACTTGGTTAAGCAAATGTTAAGGGGTCATTAACAAGTTTAAATTTTTTTTTTTTTTTTTTTAAATGCAACTAAAACATTAAAGAAAAAAGCAACTTTCCATGAATGTTGTATAAATAATGTTTTTGCACTGACGTTTTGAGAACATTATTAAAGACCAGATAACTTTGAATGAACGTATTCTTAACGTTACTGTAAGAATGTTTGTTCTGAGAACGTTCCCTGTTGTCTGGGTTCACAGTAAAATCACTCACAGTTTTGGTAGCAGAGGGTCTCTGAAGAGCGGCTCCTGGTATCCTGGCAGAAACAAACCTTTATAGGGTCCCATGTACTCAACAAACGTGTGTGTCGTGTCTCCATACTGCAAAACACAACATCAGATATATCATACGTGTTCGCCAAGCTCAAGCTTTAAAGGGGTGGTATAATGCCCTTTTCACAAGATGTAAAATAAGTCTCTGATGTCCCCAGAGTGTGTGTGTGAAGTTTTAGCTCAAAATACCCCACAGATATTTGTATATAGTGTGTTAACATTGTCAGTTTTTGTGTCTGTCCCTTTAAATGCAAATGAGCTGCTGCTCCCGTCACAGAGGGCGGAGCTTCAAGAGCTTGTGTGTGTGTTTGTGTGTTAACAGCTCTGATTATCTCACACAGACACACACTGAAAATTTCTAAAACGTTTAGCCTTTTATGTTCAAACCGGAGTCAGACAATGATGGAGAGACTCTAGAAGAAGAGACAACATGCAGAAGCAACAGGACATTTCTGAATGGTTAGTTGATGAATTTATGAAGCTGATGTGTGTCTATCTTCTAGTCATTGATTAGCATATTCTGTCTTGATAATCTATAAATCGTGTTCAGGGGGCGGGGTTTATGTAAATTCTAGGGTTGGTGATGTCACTAACCCGGGAGGAATGTGGTGTAGTCTCTACCAGCCGTTTGTTGTAGTCCTTAAAAAGCGATTTCTTTAAAAGCAAATATCTCCCTTTGCTTTGAACTTTGAGCGTTGTAACTTTGCAGATGTTGTTTATGCTCAAACAGCAACATTACACACTAACTAAAGTTAGACAAGTCAAATCATAATCAACCACCCCTTTAAAGTCAGTGTATGTCTGTGTAAACACATGTTGTCTTTCTCTCTGACGTACAGTTTGAATGACAGTGTATTTGACTTTTCCTCCTGAATCCTGCTCCACCCACGGCTCTCGGACGACCACTGCTCCTCTCTCTTTGGCTTTCTGGGAACGCAAACACACATTTATTCCAAAGTCCCTTCAAGGTAAATCTGTTTACGTCATGCAGTTATTTTTTTAGGTTAACTGAATATACTGTGCAGAACATACATGCATTTCTCAAAGATACTTTTGTTTTTATCTTATTCTATGCTTCTGAGATTCATTTCTTTTGCATTGTGATATTTATTTCACATTTAACCCCATTTTAACCCTCAAATTCTCATTATTGTAATCGCAAAAACTCCTCCTGTTAACCTTAAAATGTGATTAATTGTCATGAAAATAATGCCTACTTAACTGCAATAGTATATGCATTATGCAGCTTGTTTTGAAAATGTTAAGCATAATGCATACTCCTGCATTATGAGTGGCGTCCAGTAATAATTTTGGAAATAAATATTTTGTAATTCATTTTCATGTCTTAACTTGTCTTTAATTGATTATGAGTTTATAGCTTTTTCCTGCTTTCTCAATATCTAACATTTTTTTCCTACATTTTTTCTTTCTCAAAAATGAGCGCATTGGAAATGAAGTTCATAGTGGAAATGTTTGGTACTGCACCTAAACAAAATCTTCATCATTTTTTGGACATATCAACTTAAAATATTTTATTGCTTCGATTTTCGCACAGTTTTTGAGTAAAACATATTTTGAAAAGTTTATAGCTTTTTCCTGCTTTCTCAATATCACTTTCAATACTTTTAGCCTTTTGTAAAAATCCCTTTAAGGAAAGGCAGTTCCTCAATGACATCACCTAGAAGTGACATCATTTTGGAGGGAAAATAACCCCACAAACATCAGTAAGTATCAGCCATAGGTCTGATGAATTCCCAGTTTTGATCATATACACTGCAGGAATAGTAAGAGTGATATGAGAATATTGATGAGCATACTACGGTACTCTTGTGGTTTTTAAAATCTTTGATGTTAACTGGACACCCTCACTGAATTAATTATGCAGCATTATGAATATTATTATGTCAATAATGTAACAAACCTTGACTAAAAAGTCACAGTCCTCCACTTGAAACGCGACGTCTTTCACTCCGTCTCCATGTTTCATCAGATGCACCCCCATTTCTGTGGAGCAAGAGGCTATGAGCACTTTCGGTCTTTTCTCAAACCAGGGGCATTTTAACACAGAATAAACAGAGTAACAGAATCCTTCATTATCCTTTCCCATGTGTGAATATTGTCATATGCTTTTCAGGACAGTTAAACCCATTTTAACCCACAAATTCTAATGCTTTAAGTTTTTTTCATGACCCTTTTCATAAGTTTTACACGACCTGGAAAGTATTTTTCATGTGTAAAAATAAATGAAATGGTTCATACCCTCATTTCCAGGGTTCAGAGCAGACTCGAAGACGAATATTATCTGTGAAAAGAACAAACAGTTTTAACTCTGTGAGTGATTTTGAAACAAATATGCAGGTTGGGTTTTGATGCTCTGATGCTCATAAAAAACATTTTTTACATTTCTGATTTTTCTACTTCATCGGAATGGAACGAAACTTGGTAAAGGTTTTAGCACTTGTTATGTGAACACAAAACAGGTTAAATGATCCTGAAAAAAAAACAAAAGTCACGCTTGTGCTCCTCACCATCAAACATGAGCGCATTGGAAATTAATTTCATAGTGGAAATGTTTGGTACTGCACCCAAACAAAATCTTCATTTTTTTGACAATTTTTTTAATTTCTTTGATTCTCACACAGTTTTTGACTAAAACATGTTTTGAAAAATGTATATTTCATATAATTATTGAAAATAGTATTTTTGTGCATTTTTCATAACAATAAACTTTCTTTCTATTACTTTTTTTCTCTGCCAAGTGTCTTGAGACCAAACTGAAGTCTGAACTCCAAAGCATTCAAGATTTATGCCAGTTTAAGATAGAAATTACATTTTCAAGTCTATGCTAAAAAACTGCCTAAATATAATTTAGTAGCATAAAATCCCCTAAAGATACAAAATGTTAAATAAAAAATGGCTAACACTTTTTTAGTGTCCTTGTTACACGTTACATACATAGTAATAACTATAAATCTTGCATAATTACATGCAACAAACCCTAAAGCAAACCTAATCTTAGTCCTAACCCTATAGTAAGTACATGTAGCTAATTAACATTACTCATTACAGTTACACTTTATTTTAATGGGTCCTTGTTACAGTGTAATTCTATATTTAATATAATGTATTGTCATAATATACATGTACTTATAGGGTTAGGGTAGGATTAGGGTTTGGTTGAAATAAAAAAATTACAGGTAACACTTTATTTTACAGTGTCCTTGTTATTGTTACATGTACTTACCATAGTAATAACAGTAAATTATGTATAATTACATGCAACTAACCCTCAACCAAACCCTAATCCTACCCTAACCCTATAGTAAGTACATGTAGTTGCTTAATATTACTTAAATATATAATTACACTGTAACAATGACACCTTAAAATAAAGTGTAACCATATCAACCTAAAATCCAAAATGTATTTATTTCTAATAATTTTAGGGCATGAAATGAGTGATTGTATGACGTGTGTGTAGATGATGTCCTGTGTTGTGTCATGTGTGTATTGATCCTCGACACACACACACCTTGTCCTGTCTGATGGCGTGAGACACCAGTTCTCTGCTGCCCGTCTCCAGACCTTTATACGCCAGCGGCTCGAAGCCAAACTTATCGCAGTAGAACGCCGCGGCCTAGACCAGAAACACACAGTTTAAGGGTATATCTGTGTCTGCAGTTTTATTTCGACAAGTTGTTTTAATGAGATAATCAAAAGAATTTTAAAATCCTAAAATATCTGTTAGAAAACAACATATAAAATGAATTCAGTCTAAATCAACAGACAAATGTTCAGTGCGGTTCTAAAGACAATTTTGATACTGTCATGTTTAACGGGTTATTTCAATTTGTTAGTGTGATAAAGAAAGTTTATGGGCTATTTAAGTCATAAAAAACGAATTAAAACTGAATCCATAAAAGGATCCCATGACGGAACCCATAAGCTTCCATATAGAACCTTTTCTTCTATGAATGTAACAAGACGAAATATTCTATAGAGTACAAAATGAGCAGAAACTATTGGTTAATATGTAAACCTATGTCACTGTCGAGATCAGGCGAGATCAACAATTGCATCACTCTTAGATTAACATCACATTATTGATCACATCTTCAGAGAAGCGTTCGTCATGTGCTTTAGGAATATCAAGCCTTTAAAACAAGTGAAAGCGACTATATAACAATTAAATTGTGCCAACAAATGTATATTCTGTACAATAATCTTACAGAAACGCTTTCGTTTAAACCTTAAACTTCGCATCAAAGCATCTTTACTCCAATACAATACTATAATTCCTGAAAATCTTATTTTATTCAGAGAAAGTGCAAAAAGTAACTTTGAGATACTAAATATATATATATATATATTTTATTTTTTTTACTTGAATTAGCTTATTTTTGTATTTTACAATTTATTTTAATTTCAGCTAAAGCTTTAGTCATTTTGTTGGTGTTTTTTGTCATTTTATTTGTTTTTGTTTCTTAAAAGTCTATGGTTTATGTACTTTTTTATTTCAATTTGAGGTATTTTAGTAAATCGAGTCAAAGTAAACGTTTATTTATGGTCTTAGTTTTATAAATGTTTTTAATACTATTTTACTTGTATAACTATAATAACCCTGAAACAGATTCAGCTCTGTCTGTAAACTGTAAAATCACCTGTTTGGCGTTTCCCACCCAGAACTTCACATGGTGAAACCTTAAAAATTTCCCTCTCTCCGGCTGGAACAGAACAATAAAATAAAAATACATAAAATATAATATATTTACATATAGTTTTGTTGGTCACACTTTAGATTAGGGTCCAATTCTCACTATTAACTACGACTTCTGCCTCAATAAACTCCTAATTACAGCCTATTAATAGTTAGTTAGGTATTTGTTAAGTTTAGATATTGTAGGATTAAGGGATGTAGAATATGATCATGCAGAATAAGACATTAATATGTGTTTCATAAGTATTAATAAACAGACAATATCCTAGTAATATGCATGATAATACGCAGCTATTAATAGTGAGAATTGGACCTTAAACTAAAGTGTTACCGTTTTGTTATAGTTTAAAGTTCATGTTACCTTCTCTCCTTTGTCAGTGTATGAAGTCTAAAGAGAGAACAGACATCAGTTAATATTTATCAAACAATTATACATTCATACGAACATTCTGAAATTGAACTTTCTCCAGACTGAAAGACATCTTTTGACTTAATATTAAATAATAATAAAAAAAAATCATAAAATTGACTTTATGACAAGACAATATGCATTTTAATAGTTTAATGTCTTTATTGGCATTGAGGATTCCATGAAGAATCTTTAACATCCATGGAATCTTTTAATTACAGTAAAGATTACTATAGTGGAAAAAGATTCTTCAGATTTTTCAAATATTCTTCACTCTAAGAAACAAAAATAGTTATTTTAAGATTTGTTCACTGAAATGCTAATGTAACCAATAGCACACGTTTGTGCATCACAATTTTATGACCATAAATGAATGTAAATGCAGTGCATTGGACTCACCATTTCGAAGTCAGTGGGGTTTGTGGGTCAGAAGAGCTGTCGTACACACAGATCTGCTGTTTTATGGAGATGGTCCTCACTGCAGAGCATAAAATCCGGGGGGAGGAGTCGGATAAAATCCAACTCCTCCCACCTTACATACCTAAACCTACCAATCTCCACCCCCTGATCCCTAAACCCACCCCTAAACCTACCCATCTCCACCCCTAAACCTACCAATCTCCACCCCTTATATAAGATCCGACTCCTCCCCTCGGATCTTGTGTACTGCTCGACAGGCACCATCACCATTACCATTACCAAAAAACGACAGGCACCATTACCACCCGCACCAAAGCCTGCGGGCCCAGCTCGCCCTCCCCCTCGTGAGAGCTCTTCGGCCTCTGCCACAACGCCAGGGCCCACACCCTCCTCCATCTGCTCGAGGTGAACTAAAAACAACTGATACCAGCTCTCAGTGATGTGTTTTGGGTCCCCGCTCTGATAACAGTAACTTTCTCAAATGTTTACAGAACAAGCGGGAACCCAGTGTGCCTGTATCTTTCTCTATTGCTGTTCTATTACAAGATAGAAAGTCTAAGGCCTTCAATAGCCGTGCAGCAAACCTAACTAATCTGGTCAGGTGCCTATTACACGTCAAAGTAAGATTGATGTGGGGACAAAAAGTAAGACTGTTAAGTTAGTAATAATAATAATAATAATGCATTTTATTTAAGGCGCCTTTCAAACCACTCAAGGTCACCGTACAACAAGTAGCAACAGTAACAATATTAAAACAGAAAATAACAGTAAATAACAATGTCAATAAAAAACAGCAATAAAAATAAATAAATAAAGAATAAAAATACTGGACTTGAGTGCACGAAGTAATCATAGAAGATAAGCAGTTCTGAATAAATGAGTTTTAAGTTTGACTTTAAATTGAGCTAAAGAGTCTGAATTACGGATGTTGACTGGGAGAGAATTCCAAAGACGAGGAGAAACACGACTAAAGGCCCTATGGCCCATGGTGGTTAGGCGAGCAGAAGGTGTATGGAGGAGACCCAGTGAAGAGGAACGGAGAGTTCGAGAAGGGGTGTAGGGATGTAAGAGGTCTGAAAGGTAAGGTGGAGCGAGGTGATGAAGAGATTTGTATGTGAGGAGGAGAATTTTAAATTCAATCCGAAAATTGATAGGAAGCCAATGTAGCTGTTGAAGTGATGGGGTGATATGTTGAATAGGTGAAGTACGGGTTATGATACGAGCTGCAGAATTCTGAATCAGCTGGAGTTTATGAAGAGATTTGTGTGGTAAACCAGATAATAGAGAGTTACAATAATCGATGCGGGAGGTGACAAGCGAATGAACAAGAATAGAGGAACTATGCGGAGTGAGAAATGGACGGAGGCGAGCAATATTGCGGAGATGAAAATAACAAGACCTGGTTATGTTATTAATGTGAGCATCAAATGATAGGGTACTGTCAAAGATGACCCCCAAGTTCCTAGCCTGGCGGGAGGGAGAAATGGAAGAACCGTCAATGGATAATGAAAAACTGCATGACTTAGAGAGAGTAGAATTAGTACCAATGAGGAGTACTTCAGTCTTACTGGCATTAAGTTTGAGGAAATTGGCAGAAAACCAAACATTTATTTCATGAAGACAGTTGGTAAGACAGGCGGGTTGAGCACAAAGTTAGCACTTTTAAACATTCATTCACTTAAAAATAAATCACTTCTAGTCAACGATTTAATAACCACAAACAACCTGGATTTTATGCTTCTAAATGAAACCTGGCTAGAAGACAGCTGCAGTGCAACAATCCTCAATGAAACAGCCCCTCCGAACTTTACTTTTATGAGTGTCTGCAGAGCTGCTAAGAGAGGTGGGGGTCTAGCTGCTCTTTTTAAAGATATCTATATCAATGTAAGCAAATATCATTTGGGAATTACCCTTCTTTCGAATATCTGGGTATTGTGTTGAAAGGTGCTCCACGCATTTTACTTATCATTATTTACAGGCCTCCAAAATACTCTCCAGCCTTTGCTGAGAACTTTACAGAACTGTTATCAGCAATTACCTCAGAGTTTGACTGTTTTGCCATTGCTGGAGATTTTAACATTCACATAGATAATGCAGAAAACAATATGGCAAAAGAAATCAAAACTGTTTTAAAAACTTTTGATCTGACTCAACATGTACATGGACCCACACACAATCGTGGACACACTCTAGATTTACTTATCAGTAAGGGTCTAAACATGTCATTAATTGTTATTAAGGATGTAGCACTGTCTGATCATTTCTGTATTTTTTTTGATATATTGATCTCTCCTGCCATTGAAGCTAAATCTGTGTCTGTCAAGAAGAGATGCTTAAATGAGAACACCAGTGTACTATTTATGAAGGCTATATCCTTAACACCAAGTATATCTGCTGACTCTGTTGATTTTCTCCTTGATTCTTTTAACTCAAAAGTTAAAGGTATAATTGATGATATTGCTCCTGTTAAAGTCAGGAAGAAGAGTGGCAGACAAAAAGCACCTTGGAGAAACTCAACAGCAGTGCAAAATATGAAAAGACAATGTAGAAAAGCAGAGCGCATGTGGCGGAAGACTAAACTTGTAGTCCATTATAACATCTACAAAGACAGCCTTCATGCTTTCAATATGGAACTAGGCAAAGCTAGACAGACTTTATTCTCAAATATTATAAACAGCAATTTAAACAACACACACACGCTTTTTGCTACTGTAGAGAGACTGACAAACCCTCCAAGCCAGATTCCCAGTGAAATGCTCTCAGTGAACAGCACTGAGGTCAGACAGATCAAACCACCTGAGAAAGTAGTTACTATGTCTGATTTCAAAGAAATTGATGGCAAAATTTTGGAAGAAACTGTACAGAGCACTTATATATCTTATATAGTACTGAAAATAGCACTTATATATCGTATATAGCACTGAAAATAGCACTTATATATCATATATAGCACTGAAAATAGCACTTTAGCATATATAGTACTGAAAAAGCACTTATATATCTTATATAGTACTGAAAATAGCACTTATATATCGTATATAGTACTAAAAATAGCACTTATATATCTCATATAGTACTGAAAATAGCACTTTAGCATATATAGTACTGAAAAAGCACTTATACTGTATATCGTATATAGTACTGAAAATAACACTTGAGCATATATAGTACTGACAAAGCACATATATCTCATATAGTACTGAAAATAGCACTTATATATCGTATATAGTACTAAAAATAGTACTTATATATCTTATATAGTACTGAAAATAGCACCTATTTATCATATAGTACTGAAAATAGCACTTATATATCGTATATACTGAAAATAGCATTTTATATATCATATAGTTCTGAAATTAGTCCTAAAAATAGCACATATATATCATATATAGTACTGAAAATAGCACTTTATATATCATAGCCTATATAATACTGAAAATAGAACTTAATATATCATGTACTCAAAATAGCATTATATATATATAATACTGAAAATAGCACTTATGTATCATATATAGTACTAAAAATAGCACTTTAAACCCCATAAATAGTACTGAAAATAGTCCGTGCGCTACGGTTCAAATGAGTAGAGCTCTTTCGTTCCGCATTTGCTAGTGACAATTGTAGTCGCACCTGTACGAATAAAGTACGTTACCAGTCTGGAGCACTGCTTCAGCTGTGACAGCTTAAAGTCCCTTTAAGACATTTGCTATCACGAATACCGTAAAACAGGCGTAATGCTAGATAGTGATTTCAGACTAAGGCCTACTTAGTTTATTGTAGTTAGGTAACTGGTAGTAAACGGTTTCGCTGGTATAATGTTATAATTAATTACTTTATTACTGCTAGCGACCGACCGGCGATAGCTAGGATTAATTTCCAATCGATCTCACTTCCCGAAGATCATTAAAACGGTCTAAAGGAACTTCGTTTTTAAAAAATATAAAATTCAAATTTAGAATAATTATATTCAACGTCTCAGTACACAATATTTAATGTTATATATACATAAAAACGATATGACTTACCTTTCACAATCAGGATGCAGCAGCAGCTCCGGCGTTGACTCTGTCTGTCACTGGACCGTTAAAATTTGAACCGTCGCTGCAGAAACCGTAGGCTATTTAACCCAACAGTCGGGTTATTTCTAGAAATTACCCAACGATTTTAAAAATGACCCAATATTTTTGGAAAATAACCCAACATATTGACCCAATATGCGTAACCCAACGGTTGGGTTACACAAATAACCCAACGTTTTTTACTGTGTAGCACTGAAAATAGCACTTATATATAGCACTGAAAATAGCACTTTAGCATATATATAGCACTGAAAATAGCACTTTAGCATATATAGTACTGCAAAAGCACTTATATATCATATATAGCACTGAAAATAGCACTTTAGCATATATAGTACTGAAAAAGCACTTATCGTATATAGCACTGAAAATAGCACTTATATATCGTATATAGCACTGAAAATAGCACTTTAGCATACTGAAAAAGCACTTATATATCTTATATAGTACTGAAAATAGCACTTATATATCGTATATAGTACTAAAAATAGCACTTATATATCTCATATAGTATTGAAAATGCACTTATATAACGTATATAGCACTGGAAATAGCACTTTAGCATATATAGTACTGAAAAAGCACTTATATATCATATATAGCACTGAAAATAGCACTTTAGCATATATAGCACTGAAAATAGCACTTTAGCATATATAGTACTGAAAATAGCACTTATATATCGTACTAAAAATAGCACTTATATATCTCATATAGTACTGAAAAAGCACTTATATATCATATATAGCACTGAAAATAGCACTTTAGCATATATAGTACTGAAAAAGCACTTATATATCTTATATAGCACTGAAAATAGCACTTATATATCGTATATAGCACTGAAAATAGCAATTTATCATACTGAAAAAGCACTTATATATATTATATAGCACTGAAAATAGCACTTATATATCGTATATAGTACTAAAAATAGCACTTATATATCTCATATAGTACTGAAAATAGCACTTTAGCATATATAGTACTGACAAAGCACATATATCTCATATAGTACTGAAAATAGCACTTATTCTGTATATCGTATATAGTACTGAAAATAGCACTTATACTGTATATCGTATATAGTACTGAAAATAGCACTTATTCTGTATATCGTATATAGTACTGAAAATAGCACTTTAGCAGATGTAGTACTGACAAAGCACATATATCTCATATAGTACTGAAAATAGCACTTATATATCGTATATAGTACTAAAAATAGCACTTATATATCTTATATAGTACTGAAATTAGTCCTAAAAATAGCACATATATATCATATATAGTACTGAAAATAGCACTTTATATATCATAGCCTATATAATACTGAAAATAGAACTCAATATATCATATATTGTACTCAAAATAGCATTTTATATATATAATACTGAAAATAGCACTTATGTATCATATATAGTACTCAAAATAGCACTTTAAACCCCATAAATAGTACTGAAAATAGCACTTTATATATATAGTACTAAAAATAGCACTTATATATCATATATTGTACTGAAAATAGCACTTTAAATGCCATATACAGTACTGAAAATAGCACTTATATATCATACTGAAATAGCACTTTATATATCATATATAGTACTGAAAATAGCACTTTATCATATATAGTGAAAATAGCACTTATATATCATATATACTACTGAAAATAGCACTTTATATATCATATACAGTACTGAAAATAGCACTTTATATATCAAATATAGTACTGAATTACCATATTCATATACAGTTTGCCTCGGTACTTCATATAATACTGTTTTATCACTATGAATCATGATGCATGTCCAAAAACATGGGTTTGCCTTTCTGCAGTGTCATGCAATGCGAGATATTAAGATAATTCCTCCTGTCTCATACATTTTTCCTTCACCATGTCCCTTTCAGGCTCTGTATGACACGGATAGGGCTTATATGAGCATAGTGGAAAATGTGGGTTAGTAATATAAACTCCAGTATGATTTACATATTGAAGAATAAATTGAAAATGATTCTGGGTTTGTCAAAGTACCTTCATTTGTACATTAGAGGGCGACATTGGATCATTACATGGTTCATTGCAAAGAAGCTTCTAGAAATTCTAGACATCTGACATTGACATTTTGACAAAATTGCTCATTTTTGACATTGGTTTTTATCATTACCGTTCTGATATGGATCACAGAAGAGATTTGCACTGATCTCCTTTCCAGTTTCATTTGGTCATCAAAAAATCCATCAAAGCATGTTCTTTAGAAATGATCATCTGACTGGATAGTAACAAATAAGCAAAGGGCAGATATCAGATGAGGAAACCCGAGCTCATTAAACACAGCATTCAGGCACTTTCTCATTGTTTAGAGGGTTTGGTGACCAGAAAAAGGAAGTGTTTCCTAGAATAGGCCTAATGCCAAAAAGAGAGGCGGAATAAGAAAGTGTTTTTTGACCTCGTATCTAAGGACACTGAAAGACTAAACTGCCTTGACCCAGTAAAGCTTACATTTCATCATCATGACCACATGAAAAAAGAGGTGAGAAGTCATATGACTGATAACAACCCAGAAATGCTGAGGTAGTTGTGGGCGGGACTCTGCTGAGCCAATCACCAACCAGCATTCTTTACTACATTAATGACACAAGTTGAATGAAATTAGGTTTCTTACACTCTTAGATAGAGATAGATAGAGAGATAACCCACTCTTAAAGGGTTCCGTCATGTGCTTCATATAGTTCCTATCATGGGATCATTTTATGGATGTACTTTTAAAGTTTGAAGTCATTTTTTTTTATTTGAGTGAAATCTGAGGAAGTGAAGGAGTCTGGGTTCGTGTTGACTTCTGCATGGAGGCATCTGATGTCAGACTGCCAATCTGCGATTAAAGACTGAAGCCAGAGCAGAAATAGCCCAGAGCTCTAACAGCATAAACACATGGCAGCGTTGGTTAAGGTCATAGGTCAGGTGACACACATGATACTGCATCAACCAAACTTCAAGTCTTGAAGTTAAAGATAATCTTTGAGCTCTTGTCTTCAAATGTGTTTGCTCACGGTTAATGATCAGCTGAACTCTTTATGTGTTTAAAGAACAGTAACCGGACTTGCCCAGATCAGCATCATATTATTTACATATTTTATTATTGCATTATAAAGCCATTAAGATTAACTATATCTAACTGTAGATTATACGGGGTTGTGAAAATGTACACTGTAACTATACATTAGCTTCTTAAGACTTAAACATTTTCTATTTCTCAAACCTTTCTGTTCAATTTCAGCGTGGAAATTAACATATGTTCATGTTTTAAACTTTTTTTGTTGAACACAATGCGCGCTCCGTCGCTTTAACAAGTCCTGCGCGCACGCAGTAAACCACGTGGTCCCCTAGTGCCGCGCTGTGATTTTCTATTGGCTTATACTTCACCCCTCCCCCCGCCTCAGCCGCGCCCTGATTGGTTTGTGTGTGGGTGTGTTCTCAGCATTCAGGCGTCCTGTTGTTAGAGCCGCTATCCTACCGTAGCCCTCCATTGGCTGTTAAGTGTCTAGTACGCGACGGATTCCGCCACGCCATTGGTCAACTGTGCAGACATAGTCTATCGTGATTGGTTGACGCATAGGCGATCGCAAGTGAATGCGGAAGTAGTGCGCTCTACTGAGTCACCGTTGTGTCAGCTGATTCTTTCACTGTGAGTATCTTGATCATATTTCATTTTCTGTGTGTTTAACTTGATTCTTCTTTTATTTGTTCGCGGTTACGTTTGGCTGAATAGTGTATACACTAAATACGCAGGGTTTAGTGAGGTTTTTATGTGGGCTTTGCCAGCCATGTGTTTGTATGTGGATGCATTGGCCAGCTGGGATGTTTTACAGGCTGTAACATCCTCCACCCATACTAAACACACACACACACACACACACACACACACACACATCAAAGGTCACCAGCTGGGGAGAACTGATGGGAACTCACATTTGAAGAGTATGTTGATAAACTGTATTTCATTATTGAGTATTTCAGTATATACATGCAATCACTTTTCCAACTAATGCACAAGCGTTGTGTAATAACGTGCTTTTGCCTTGATCTCCTAATTATAAGACTTTTCTGTACAAAAAGGGATACATTTGCATTACATTTTAATATTGGTATTGCAGAGCAATTATGCATGATTCACTTAACTTAAAAAATGCAAAATATTGTATCAAATGTTCTTGTACAAGTGACAAATATGAAATGCGTTTCATGATATAATATTGCCATTTTAGTCATACACTATCTTTAATTTCATTTAAGGTTGAATCTCAACGGTTTGTTATATTTGTATTATGATTATTTGTGATATTAAAGGGATACTACACCAAAAACTGAAAATTTGTCATCACCTACTCGCACTCATGTTGTTCCAAACCCGTATGAGTTTCTTTCTTCTAATGAACACAACAGATATTTTAAAGAATGTCAGTAACCGAACAGTTGACGGTAGCCATTGACTTCTATAGTAGGAAACAAATAGTCAATGGCTTACCATAAACCGTTTGATTATAAAATATATTATTTGTGTTCAGCAGAAGACAGAAGAACGTCTACAGGTTTAGAAACAACTTGCGGGTCAGTACATTTTCATATTTGAGTGAACTGTCCCTTTAAAACACTCCTGTGAGGTGTTTGTGTAAGCATTTGATGGCATAATATTGGCATTTTATAGTTATTAACTATATTTCATTTCATTTAAAGGAGAACTCCGGTCAATTTTAACATTGAGCTCATTTTTCTGTAAATTTGGAGTGCTGTCAGTACAGAGAACAATGACAAAAATCGGTGTTGCCTACACCGTGTTATCCTCTTTTTAAAATTTGCACTCTGTTGACTTCAATGGGGCAAGTTTTAAACCTGCTTTTAGCCTCTTAACATCCTTGATGTGTCATTACAAGTGCACAGGTCATGTGAGTGATTCCTTCAGAGTGAACACGGGTGAATCTGACTGCAGTAGATGTGAAAGATATTAATAAAAATTATGTTTATTCAGCCAGCGCACATACCTGTATTTACATCCTGTTTTCGGCTGAAGTCCACAGTAGTCGATTGTCGAGTTCACGCGCATGATCGTACGTGCTAAACCTATGCGCGTGAACTCGACAATCGATTACTTTGGACTTCAGCCGAAAACAGGATGTAAATACAGGTATGTGCGCTGGCTGAATAAACATAATTTTTATTCATATCTTTCACATCTACTGCAGTCAGACTCACTCGTGTTCACTCTGAAGGAATCACTCACATGACCTGTGCACTTGTAATGACACATCAAGGATGTTAAGAGGCTAAAAGCAGGTTTAAAACTTGCCCCATTGAAGTCAACAGGGTGCAAATTTTAAAAAGAGGATAACACGGTGTAGGCAACACCGATTTTTGTCGTTGTTCTCTGTACTGACAGCACTCCAAATTTACAAAAAAATGAGCTCAATGTTAAAATTGACCGGAGTTCTCCTTTAAGGTCGATCCTCAAGGTTTGATATTTCAGCATAATGATTATTTGTGCGTTTTAAGAGTGCGAATTTGTTCAGAAATCACATTTTTCTAGCAGATGTCAGTCTAAAGTTGATAACAGAAGTCTGGTATGTAAAGTTTAAGCACTTTCTGGATAAGAGCGCCTGATAAACGCTCGCTGTGGCTTTTTCACATGGTTTGTAGTGGATGTATTTGTCCATGTCCAACTCTTCCTGATTACACGTGGCTTTTGTGGCCTGCAGGAAATGGAACGATGTTTGCTATATTAGGGCTGCACGATATTGAAGAAAAATGCGATAACTCATTGAATAATGAGATATTCGATATGCGATGCGATAATGCTTAAAGTGTGTAAAATAAACTTAAATTATCTTTAAAATTAAAATAAGTTTCACATTCTTTTTGTGACAAGAAAACATCCCTTCAACTTCTGAAAGTGAACATCAGTGTTTTACTGAAACATAAGAAGTGTTATTTTAACATCAGTGGGGTTCAGGTTATCCTACATTAGGGTTATTTAACAACAGAAACTCAATAATCAAATGTAAAAAATAAAACGCTGCTTAGTTTTCACTGTATGAATTAAATATATGGGTCAATGACGTGACGGGTCATTTTTTTTGTCCAAAGGCCTTAATAATAATAATAAAAAAACAAATATATAACATCCAAAGTATGTAAGGTAGTACAACTTGATCTCTTTCACTGAATCCAAAAGGTTTTAATTATATTTTACTACATATAAAGGTATTTTAAAGATTTTGAAGTGTCAAAAAGTCATTCGGTAAAACCGATATAGTAAATATTTAAATGGAATAATATTGTTTTTAATAACTAAAGGAACTACAATAATACAAATATAAAGCAGATAAGGCTCTTTTTTCGCCTTTCCCTGTGCAATGTTTTACTTGAATATGTTGGAGTGTTTAGAGTAGTCTAATAAATGATTACATTTATGAGATCAGTGATATTTTGTTTTAATATTTCTTCTGTGGTACACACTATATACTATCTCAACATCAATGTCAAATCAGTTTTTAACTTTCAAATCAGTGGTTAAACCGAATGACTTTTTTGGTGACATTTTTTCCGTCTGGTAAAAAATGACAAAAAACAGTGTTAATTGATTGTACAAACCACAAAATCTTATTGTTAACACCTAGGTAAACTAAAAAAAGGGTTTCAAATATAGTTATATCTCCATTCTATTTTTTTACACTTTTAAAAACCTTATTCGTCAATGACCCGTATCCTGATTCTTATTAAAGCTACAAAAGTTATTCAGCCGAGAGCAGCGAGTGATTTTCTCTTTGTCTTTAGTTCATGACCCGTTATTGCAAGCTGTTGCGATATGCATATCATGATATATACGTTTGCGATATTTCTATATATTGTGCAGCCCTAGTTTGCAAAAGCGTTTTTGTTCTGACTCGGTTTGTTTAGCCTATAATCTGAGAAATCTCCCAGTGAGCATCAGTGATTGACCCATTCAAACCCAGCGTGTCCCGTTCACATTCCTCGGGCTCAGTGCGTGTCCCTGCTTTAGGTGATATGTCTAATTGATGGCTCCTGCTCGTGTTACAGGTCAGACTTCTCTTTAAATAGACCCATGACTTCTCGACTCGTGTACCGCTCTGAATCCAGCTCCTGAAGCCTGCTGTGACCGTATGTTCATGATCTAGCTGTTAATAATACTTCTCCTATAAGAAAGCTGGAAGTTTTAGCTACGAGTGACCAGGTGGCAGGGAAACGGTTAACCGTAAGCTGGTTAAAAAGTCTTGAAAATGCGTGCACTCACTCTATAGACCGATGATTTGTGCTGATAATGTGTGTTAAGATTCACACAAATGGACATGAAACGCACAAAACCATGTGTTTGTGAGGGCGTTGGTGATGTAAATGCATTTCACATGATTAAAGGGATATTTCGCTGCTGGAAAGATGAATGTGTATTTAAATTGGGTCATTTATGTAGTAGAAATGTGAAATTATTTTAGAAGTTGGAGCCTTCTAGACTCAGAAAAGCCAGAAAATGTATTTTTGGCTCATGTGGATGAAAGACAACAACTCCCAGAATGCACTTGCTTCGCTGCCCTACGAGGACACTCCCAAGCCACGCCTACCGGTTACAGAGGGCAGTATCGGGAGAAATGATACAGCTAGGCTACTAGTCGACTCGAAACTGAAAAGACGGCGTTTTATCGTGAGCTCCCCCTATGGGCGGGTTGAACACATGCGGGACGAGCTCCTCCTACTGGCTGGAGTCTCTCGCCTCTGGACACAAAAGCCTCTGATGATGATAAATGAAGATTTTTGCGTCATCTGAGATTTTTTTCCAGACACACAATACAGAAATCTCTCGTCTCAGGGGGACATGAGGGAGGGAAGCACGGTCACTCGAGAATACCACCGGGTTTCTCCTGATACAAAGCTTAATACTAATCGGTGAAGTCTCCCTTTAAGTTGCAATTGTCGAACATCACTGTTTCTATATTGGAAGTTATTATTTTGGTAACACTTTACAATAATTTGTTAACATGAGTTAATGTATTAACTATCATGAACTAACAATGAGCAATTCATTTGTAACATTACTTATTAATGTTCGTTAATAAAAATACTGTTCATTGTTTGTTCATGTTAGTTCACAGTGCATTAACTAATGTTATTACATGGCTTGGCTGAATTCCAATGTAGAATGCGGTCTGTTATTTCTTGATAACAGACCGCTGCGAAGTATAACAGACCGTTGCCATGAAAAACAGCGCGTTGCTGTGGACGCGGAACGGACTATTTTCTTTGGCGGAAGCAATACAATCGTTTTTAAATCAATAAACTCCTTTTTAAATAAATAATTTGTGTCAAATTATTTATTTATTTTGTAGGTAGCCATGTAATAAGCGGGATAATGTATAGTGAGCCGGTTGTTATAGTGAATAACAACCCCTTCAGGCTGATTCAAGATCCCTCCGCTTCGCGTCGGGATCCCGTTCAGCCTGTCGGGGTTGTTATTCACTATAACAACCGGCTCACTATACATTATCCCTTACTTAACAAATACAACCTTTGATTTTAATAACGTATTAGTAAATGTTGAAATTAATATTAAATAAGATTATTAAATGCTGTAGAAGTATTGTTCATTCTTAGTTCATGTGAGCTAATAAACCTTATTGTAAAGTGTTACCATTATTTTTATCATTATTTTTATTGTTTATTTGAACAATCCCATAAACCTATTTGTAATTAATGTCTGTAAATAAACGTGAGCAGGTCTCAGATGCTTGTTTTATTGCTTTTTTATTGGATATTTAGCATGTGCTTGAACTTTGACATGTTGTGTTTGTGTTTAACTCATATCTCATATCTCTGGAATGATAACGTGAACTATGATGATGATTGATGAAAGTCTTTCAGTTTTGTGCTTGTATAACGTTGACATGTAACCTAGGGGTTATAAAATTGGTTATATGTAGTAGACAAGCTTGTTTATATCTTCTGTTTTTTCCAATGTGGAATTTTAGGTGAAACTCAGAAAAGAATTTCAGGAGAATTTAGAAGTGAAACTTTCTTTTTCTGGCATAGAGAAGTGATACTGAGGTCACAAGCAGAATCATTTAAATGTTATTCTGCCTAGAGACAGACACACAGACACACACACACACACACACACACACACACACACACACACTTTTTTTCACACAGATCCACAAAAACTACAAATAAAACGACTAAAACCGCTGTATTCTGCTGTCAGGCCAGTAGTTGGCGATATCACTTTGTACAGAAACAAACAAAGTGTTTCTAACACAACACATAATACACACGTGCATGACATCACAATTTTCACAAATTCACGTTTTTTTGTAGTTTACACGGAGACGATAACGGTATAGTTTTAATAAACTTGCACTTTGAAACCTCTTTTCAAAAGTTTGTGTTTTCAGGCCTTCAAAATGCTGTTGTCGTGTAAATAAACGGCCAAATGCATAAAAAAATAAATAAAAAAAAACGACCCCTAAAAATAACTTTTTCACTACTTTTTCAATTTTCACTACAGTTTAACATTTTATTATCTGCCAGGAGAAAGTCCAATTGACCCTTCGCAGGGAGTTTGATTGACAGGCGATCTGACCAATCATAATCCGCCATCCGCCGAATCCGCCAAGAGAGTGTACTGACGTCTTTCCGCGGTTAAAACAACATTCCTTCTGATGTTCATTCATGTTTATTTGATGCTATAAATTAACTAGAGGGAAGAGATGATCGGTTCACGAGCAGCTTTAACTGAGCGATCTGTCAGACACATTAAAGAGCTACAAAATGGTATTTATTGTTTAAATTTCTTTAAAAAATTACCAAATTTGAAAGGTGAGACTTCGTTTCATATCAAAAGTAACCTGGTCTGTCCTGTGTATCAGTGTGTTGTCAGTGTCCTCTCTGCTCCGCGATGTTTTTCCCATAGCCAGTAAAAGAAATGGACACAGCGACCCCATAGACTTCAACGGAGAAAAGTGAAGTCAATTAGAAGCACTCACTTCCTGATGGCGGAGCGACTACGCAGACTCAAACTGAGCTCGATGACGTAGATGTGACGTGAGCAACCCGTCTCTCTTCTAGTAGCTGTGCCGAGAGAAATCTGAATCATTCCCTTCCGAAACTTGCAGAGACGGAGAGTGTGAGTAGGAGGTGTCCATGAGCGAGGAGCAACTTTTGCTAAGTATTCTGATTAATTATTTTGTCATTTTGCCTCCACGTCCCCCCGATCGCCCGCAAGCTTCTCCTCCTATCCATACGGTAATCTCTCTACTGTGCGACAGAGAGTCGCGTGGTTGTGACGCAATCGTTAGCCTATTTTTACAAAAACTGCTTCTACCGGGCCATAACGTAAGATACAAGGTAATGGAGCCTTTTATACATTTTCGTGTTTCTTTATAAATAAATAAATAATGGACAAATGGAGTCTTTAAACGCCTCAGATGTAAAGTTATTCGCTGACGCCAAAATGAATGGGAGTCAATGGAATGCTAACAGCAGGAGATGGTCGGCTAATCAATGGCGGCGCCCGGGGAAGCTTCAGTTTCCGGCTGATGGCTGATGGATTACCCCCTTGGTTTTTCACTGCGTGAGAACATGGTGTGGCGTGAGAGAGGCGTGGCTTGTCGGACATAGCAACAGTAACTAAAGGGGGCGGGTCTTTGCGAATGGTCAATTGCTTTGAAAAATACTAGTAACGAACTAAGAATTAAGGAATCGTTCATAGCGGGACGATCTTAGTGCTTGAGTTTAATACATACAAGTTTTTACTGTATTTACATTGGCCCTGCTGTGCTTTCCAATCACCAGTTTGTGTTCATAAGATCTGCACAGATGCAGTTTTCATCTGAAGGAAAATAAATTAGATCAGATTGTCATCTATGCTAAACACAGGCTCATGAAATTGATTTCCCCCTGACAGGCGATTGCAGTGAACTGAATTAGCTCAGTTGATGACGACAGTGTTTGTATCTGTGTTTTGAATGGAGATTCAGCTTGATAAAGCCTCTTGAGGTCAGCGAGGTGGTGGAGTCAGATGTACAACCCTTTATGCATTAGTTTTGGCCGAAACAGATTCTAGATTGTCTGTGTTTTGATGAACACAAGCAGGGCTCATGATTAGATCAACGCTGTGTGGAAGTTGGCGTAGTCTTCTCCGTTTCGCAGAGTTGACCGCTGGATAAATGCATCAGCAGGAATAAAACAGCTTTGTTTTGTTGCCAAATGCTCTCCGTGATTGAGCTAAAGCACAGGCAGTTCAGGCAAACATCTTTCACTTCGGCCATTTTTGACTTTGTTCTGAACTCCTCCACGTGCTTCCGTCTAGTGCAGTAGTAAGTTATTTGCTAAATTATAGGCTATTGAGGATGCAAGCATTTTTGTTCCACAATCTGTTGCTGTATGTTTACTTGTATTTTATTTATTTATTTATTTTTACATGTACTGTGTCAGATTAAACTGGGAAGGGTCATAGCACTTGCATATTGTTGTTCTACTGTTAGTTTAACTACTTCTATTGTTGGATAAAAGCGTCTGCTAAATGAATAAATGTAAATGTACTTGTATACATTTAAACATCATCGCTGCTTTTAGGCCCTGTTTACAACTGGTATTAAGATGTGTTTTGGTCGATCGGAGCACTAGTGGACGACGTTAAATACAGGAGTAAACGGGTTTTAAAGGGGTGGTATAATGCCCTTTTCACAAGATGTAAAATAAGTCTCTGATGTCCCCAGAGTGTGTGTGTGTGTGTGAAGTTTTAGCTCAAAATACCCCACAGATATTTTTATATAGCATGTTAAAGTTGTCACTTTTTGAGGGTGAGCAAAGTGCACAGTTTTGGCTGTCCCTTTAAATGCAAATGAGCTGCTGCTCCCGGCACAGAGGGCGGAGCTTCAAGAGCTTTTGTCCTTTTACCTCACACACACATGCACTGAAAATGTCAAAAACGTTTAGCCTTTTATGTTCAAACCGGAGTCAGACAATGATGGAGAGACTCAAGAAGAAGTGACAACATGTAGAAGAAACAGGACATTGCTTCGATGAATTTATGTAGCTCATGTGTAGTTATCTTCTAGTCATTGATTAGCATATTCTGTCTTGATAATCTATAAATCGTGTTCAGGGGGCGGGGTTTATGTAAATTCTAGGGTTGTTGATGTCACTAACCCGGGAGGAATGTGGTGTAGTCTCTACCAGCCGTTTGTTGTAGTCCTTAAAAAGCGATTTCTTTAAAAGCAAATATCTCCCTTTGCTTTGAACTTTGAGCGTTGTAACTTTGCAGATGTTGTTTATGCTCAAACAGCAACATTACACACTAACTAAAGTTAGAAAAGTCAAACCATAATCAACCACCCCTTTAAAACGTTTTGAGCTTGTCCACTTTCACTTCCAGAGGTAGTCGAAAACACATTCGACCGGATAGCTTTTGTGTTTTAGACCCTCATGTGGTCGAATGTGTTCGAAGAGCCACAAAAGACAACCTGGGGCCTGTACCATGAAGCCGGTTTAGGTGGCTAGCCCGATATGTTTCAGTTTAGTTTGCGCCAACCCTGGGTTTTAGGCACCATGAAAGTGGTTTGGCTTTTAGCAGTGTTCATCAACCATAGTAACTTACACTACATGGCTAACCTGGTCCGGGTCAGGTGATGTTGCAAACTGAACTTGGACCAATCAGCTGTGAGCAAAGTGTCACATGTCTGATGCGATAGTCACCTGTTTCCACTCCAAATTAAAGATCGCTACGCAGCAAATGATTTTTAAAGACAAAATCGTCTGGCTTTAATTAAAGATTATTTTGAATAATAATTTTGTATGATTTAGATATTATTTATGTAATTATTGTACCCTTAATCGATCATACATGTACAATTTTTGTTGATCAATTATTATTACGCACAGTTTAATTGAATAAATATATAATGGTAGAATCAATAGATGAAGCTATAAAATGACTACATGTGAGCTTATATGTTCAATTTTCTCTACCTTTATCAAATGTATAAACTAACTTCACAACTTTTACTTGCACTGATATAGCAAGACCTTTTATTTTAATTGTCCTCTTTCATAGACAGCTATTTTCTTCTTGTTGTGTAAATTTGCACGCTTCTTCTCTCGTGAGAAATGAATCTGTTTCACTCTTTCTCAGCATGTGATTGGCTGTTCGCTACTGATGTCACACCTAAACTCCTAAACTCAGGATCAAAGCCCGAGAAAGTTGATGATCAGCATCATAGTACCAACAAAGTGTGGTTGGATTGGTTTGGTTTTGTCAACTCAACTAATCCTGTAACCCTGAGTTAGTTCAACTACCGTCATGGTACAGGCCCCAGGTTTATTAGGCTGCTGTCACTTTAAGAGCGAATGCACTGATCGAATACACTGTTACACATCGTTTTCTTTCTCAACTGTTTACATTCACTTGAGACATAAATGACTGCGTTGTTTACGAGGATACTTGCAACTACAGGTCCCAGCTCTCTGCCTACTGACATAATGAGTAAACATAATGGGAAGAGCTCTAGCCAGACGGGATTTAAACTTTGTCGGCTGGAGACCCAAGTTTGGTTTGAAGATGAAAAACATACCAAGCACAATGTTCTCAACATTTCTGATTTCTAACACACACTCACAGCGTTCGACTGGTCTTGTGGCTGTCAGAGCAGAAACGAAAGCTGATGCTCTCCGTATGTTTTTCCGTCATCTCCGGACGCGTTCATGTGTAAATTACACAAGCTTATTTCGTCCATTAGAAAGATCTGAAAAAGCCCAGCATTTACCCATCCATAGACCCTCCCCTCGAATAAATCAGGACAGAAGTGGTCAAAAGTGGACAAAAGAGACGGATTAAAACACCAGGAGTAAACGGGAATGTGTTTCCCTCGTCTACTTGTGATCCGATCGACCTAAACACATCTTAATACCAGGAGTGAACAGGGCCAAGTATTACTGACATGTTTTAAATCTTCTACTTTGTACTCTGGGGTTTTCACACTGAGGTCAAGGGGTTACTATAAAGCAGGGGTATTCAATTAAAGTTCCAGGAGCTCCGGCCTCTACATTTCCTTCCCAGTGGAGGTCCGGATAATACTTGTTTTTGGAACAGTTATACATTTCCATCGGGGCAGCCATAGTACTTTGTAAAAGAAAAAATCCTAAACGCTCAAAATAGTCATTAAAATTGAGAATTTAGGGCCTCGAAAGCCGAAGTAGTGACGTCTAAAAAAAAATACCCCAAAAAAGGAACCATTTCTCACAACTGGATATTAATATGAAAAGGTTAGATCAGATGTTTTATCAGGCTTTTTTTTAGACACCTATGTGTATGGCAAATAGTGAGTCTCTAAACCGTTCTTAAAGAAACCATCTTTTTTCTTAGTGTAAAGAACAGTTTAATCATCTAATGAACATTTTGTGCATTTGAAAAGATTCCATGGATGTTAAAAGTTCTTCATGGAACCATCGATGACAATAAAGAAACTTGTTACATTCAAGAGAAGGTTTTTTTTTTTTTAAATTCGTTTTGTTTTTATAATCTTACTCACTATATTCAGTAAAGCTGCTCTGGAACATCATTATAAAAGGTGTTAAAGTATATTAATTGGAGAAAAATTTTTTTTAAAAGATTTTCAGCCTTAGTGTGCGATAACAGAGCTAATTATTGGATTTTGCAAACTGCATGTTGTCTTAATTGAATTTTATATTTTCAGACACAATATAAATGGGTCTGTATACATTAAAACTTATAACTGCCTCATATTTTGGGGGATTAGGGGGATCGTCACTTTTGAAGGTTCTTGGCGTTAAAAAGTTGGCCATAAATGACCATATTCAATCACATTTGTCTATCAACCCATCACTTGAGATTTCTGAAATGCATGTATAAATGGTTGGGTTCCTGAATTCTTTGCTGTGTGTGAAGTCAGATAAGGACTGGCGTGTTTGGACCCGTGTTTCTCCACAGTGGGTGTGGCTGTGGGAATGCGGATCTCTCCATTTACTCAAAGGCTTTGCTGTTCTGGAAGTGTGTGGCAGCAACTCCGGTTCAGATGTTCGAGCTCACGTCTGATATTTGTGATGGAAGGTTTATGATTATGTGTTTAAAGTCAAAGAATCAATCTTTAAAAAAAAATTAAAATGTCCTCTGTGTTAGTGGGAAAACCTGTGAAATATACTGGCACATATTTTCCCCAAGATTTCTTCCAAGTGCCACGGAAAATTGTAGTCCCACACAATTCTTAGGGAATTTGTGTGGGATATAAACAGAGAAGATGGAAAATTCTCTCACACTTTCACTTTCCTTTCAGTTCCTCCATCGTGTGACAGGTGAGACGCCCGTCATAAAGTGTTCGGTCAGTGAGTGCAGTGATGCTTCCATAAATGGCGTTTTGTGGCGTGTTTAAAGGAGGTGTGTCTGGAGGCTTTGGAAAATATGGGGAAGTTTGTATGCAACAATGAGAAATAATAAGTGCAATAAACGCTGAATAATTAAGCTCATATTATCACTGATTCATAAAGCTAAAGTTGTGCAAGTTTCTTTGGATTTTGTCAACTGTCTGCGTGTTAGTCTGTTACTGAACTGGAGCACCCCGAGATAGCAGAGATCTCAAGATTGACATTGCTAGACTTGGAAAAGATTGAAATAACATCATTGTAGTTTTTGGGCTTGTAATCCAAAGAGAAAAGTGCTTTTAATTATTAGTTTTTTATTTGCCAATTTGGAGAACATAGAACTTTGTTTCCCATACTGATAAAGTGTACATGCCTTGCCTACTGTAAATGAATACATTTTAATGAATCATAATCTGTTATGCTGGCTACTTGAGTGCCAATATAACGCCTAGTGGATTCTGCAGTTTTGACCTTTTGAAAATGTTTTTTCTACCATTATAAAGTCTCTCTCTCTCTCTCTCTCTCTCTCTCTCTCTCTCTCTCTCTCTCTCTCTCTCTCTCTCTCTCTCTCTCTCTCTCTCTCTCTCTCTCTCTCTCTCTCTCTCTCTCTCTCTCTCTCTCTCTCTCTCTCTCTCTCTCTCTCTCTCTCTCTCTCTATCTATATATATATATATATATATATATATATATATATATATATATATATATATATATATATATATATATATATATATAAGTTTTTTTTTTTTTTTTTTTTTTTTGAATGAATTTAACGGGTAAATGAGCATTTTAAGCATCTGATGTGGTGCTGTATTGTCGCTTATAGAAACACTAAAGCCATTAAAGCTAAACTAAGTAACTCCACTAAATGGCTTCCTCTGCCAGTGTTATCCAGTTCAGTCCAGGGCAGTGTAAACACAGACAGGAGCGGGGTCTCAGAAGGGGTCCGGAGACTCTATAGTGATCGTGAAATGGGGGCGTTACATGCAAACAAAACACAGCGCGCGCTTATGGACGTGTGTGTTCTCCTATATGCGCGCGCAGCAGAACACACTGCAGTCTGATCGCACATGCCTTCAAAGTGTGTTTAGAACACATTCGATGTAAACTGCTATGCATGTCGCTGAGATATGCACAAGAACAGCGCTGTCACGTACTTCACATCGCCGAATCCCCGCCCACTTCGCGCGCTTTCTCTCTCTCTCTCTGTGTGTGTGGGTGTGTGTGTGTGAGATAGGCGTGATCGTGGCATGAAATCTAAAGGAGTTTGTGTCCACGCACAGAGACTTGCTCAGGTAAGAGCTCAACTTCTTTTCTCGTGTCTCGAGCTTTTCACGCGCTGACACTGACACGCGCGCGAGTGGAATGTTGCGCTTGTTACATTTGTAGCGGTTTCTGAAGTTTTAGAACGTTCAACAAACCGCTACAATGTTTCAGTGTTGAATGATACAATGTCGCCTCAGACGCTCAGTTTAAAAGTTTCTCTTCTCTTTTAAAGTGCAATAAGATGAAGGGAATGTGAGAACTGTCAATTACGTGTCTCATAAGAGAGTTTGTTCTGTTTGTGTGTGTGTGTGTGTGTGTGTGTGTGTGTGTGTGTGTGTGTGTGCAGGAGTCAGAGGGTGTGTTTTAAATGAATCGCTGCAGCATTGAGAGTAAAGGCTGCCCTCTGGTATTCATGTAGAGCTGTCATGTTTGAAACTATTAGTCAGAGCTCAGCAAGGTTTTTTTGGCTTCATGGCAGTGTCAATTGTTTCTTGCCCAGTCAACTTTAACCGAGTCCACCCTGGCCCACCATGATTTAATTTTTTTTGGTAACAATTTTATTTTACGTTGTCCCTGTGTTGCATGTAGTAATATGTATAAATCATGCATACATGGAACTTACCCTACAACAAACATAATCCTAACCCTAAACCTGTATAAGTACATGTGATTAATTAATATTACTTAAATGTATAATTACACCGTAACAAGGTCATCTTAAAATTAAAGTGTAACCAATTTTTTTTTTTTTTTTTGCGATGTATGTCTACTTCATATGCCTGTTTATCATTAAATGTTAAGTAGTCTTCACAAATAAGTGAATTAAAATCGATTTTTAATTAGCAAAAATAGCTGAAAATGATATACAGCTATAATGCTACTCCATGACAGCTGTATTCATCAACTCATGATTCGAATGGCTTTTTGGCATGCTCAAAAAAAGGCTTTAAATTGCCAAAGCATTGTTAACATCAATATCAGGCGCACTTTTACACACAATAAAGTTTATCAAAATAATATCACCGTTTTTGAATTTCTTTACAGAACGTTCATTTTTATTATTGTTTTTTTTTTTAGTGGAATTGAGCTTTTTGGAAGGAAACAGCAGAATCCGTGGTTGTATGATCTGTGTATTCCCATGTGTGGCACCTGTGGAGTTTTTTTACTTTCCTTTTCCTGTAAATCAAAGCTCATCCTATTAGTCAGCTTGTAGCCGGAGATCAAGGTTGTGTCAGCGGGTGAGAGCGGCGCGGGTTAGCAACTCAACGCTGCATGTGGTGCCATGGGTGTACACACACACACACACACACACACACACACACACACACACACACACACACACACACACACACACACACACACACACACACACACACACTCTCATATGATTAAATCACATGATTTAACTTTTGTCTTTGCTCACACAGGTGTGTGTGGTGTTTAGAGCATGTGACCGTGACAGACTGCACTGATAACCTGTGTGTTTCTTTTCCGATATGTGCATGTTCAGGCCTGTTTGCCCGACTGTCAAACATTTTTTTTTTTTTTTTTTTTTTTTTTGTATTGAATTGTGCAAGTATTTGGACTCTGAGCAGGAAAAACGTTGAATGCTGAACATTCCTGAGAAAGGGTTGAGAAAGACTTTCGATCGGAATGGAGCTGAACACTAATATTATTTATTGTACAACACTGATGTGTGTACTTTCTGCTCATAATCAAGAAATAAGATGCATGCATAATACTAGAGGTGCGCAAAACTGCATATTTGCAAGCTCAACTTTGACTCAATGGACTGGTCTTAAATGTAAATGTTATGGTAAATAAATAAGTGGAATAATGTTTTTGAATCATTATATTAAAATGATTTCTGAAGGATCATGTGACATTTCAGATGATGCTGAAAATTCAGCTTTGCTCACAGGAATAAATTACATTTTAAAACATTTACATTATCCAAAGCGACTTACATTGCATTTCATGGTACACATTTTACATTCTTATCAATTCTCAGTTCTTGCTTTCCCTGGGAATCGAACCCATGACCTTGGCGTTGCAAGCGCCAACGCTCTACAGTTTGAGCTTCAGGAAAGACAGGAAAAGGGTTAATGGTCCTGTCGTGGTCAAAAATGAGCGCATTGGAAATGAATGGGAGACTCATTTAATCTAGTGGAAACTTTTGGTACTGAAGTCAAACAAAATCTTACTGAAAGCTGAAAACAAATGACAATGTTTATGGTTCTGTCATCATAACCCCATTGAAGACCTTTGGGACGATTTGGACCTCACTGATGCTCTTGTGTTGAATGGGTCAGGGATCAGTGTCACCACTACATTTTGACTTGTGCTCCTCTTTCTTTCAGACTGTGTGTCTCGTGAGCTGTCGCAGTGAGGTGCGAGACCTGTCGTGGAGAGGAGAGCTGGCACAAAGCAGTCGAGACTAAAGAAAAGCACACCTGCTGAGAAAATGGTGAGTGATGTGAATTTCAAAAGAACAGCAAAGCAAACGCACACCTTATGAGGTGCAAGTTAAAGGGAAAAACTTGATGCAAAGAAAGAATAACTGCACTCTCACGCTCTTTGGTAGAGCTCTTATTTTTGTTGTTGAATTTTTTACTTCATTGGAATGGTATGAAACTTGGTAAAGGTTTTGGCACTTGCTGTGTGAACACACACACAAAAATCATGGACATGATTTGAAAAGGTTAAATGGTCCTGTCGTGGTCAAAAATGAGCTCATTGGAAATGCATGAGAGATGAATTTAATCTAGTGGAAACTTTTGGTACTGCAGTCAAACACAATCTTATTAAAGGGGGGGTGAAATGCTCATTTTCACTCAATCTCCTGTTAATCTTGAGTACCTATAGAGTAGTATTGCATCGTTCATATCTCCAAAAAGTCTTTAGTTTTATTATATTTATAAGTGAAAGATAGACTGTACCGAGTCTTTCCGGAAAAAAACGAGCGGCTGGGGGCGGGCCGTGTGGGCGATGTGCTAAAGCTGTGCTAACGCGCAGAGCTAGTAACGTTAACAACACACAGAGACATTTGTTCAACAGTTTTACTCACCGCCTGCGGTTCCAATGCACGACTGCGGACCTTTATCATTGTGACTGCTCGATCCTTAAGCATTAGACGATCTGCAAATCCGTGATCTGGGCTTTGTTTATAAAACAATCATCGTCGAAATGCAGGGAAACAGTCTTGCTCAACTCGTTTTTTCCCCGGAAAAACAAACTGCATCCACTATTCCCTTAACGCTGGGTTCTTTGGGAATCTGTGCAGGTTTGTCTTGCCCTGGCAACCAAAAACACACTTCTTTGGTGACACTGACTTCCCTAAAGCCGAGCAGAGCGCTTAGATGAGGTACTGCTTTCGCTCTCTTGCTCTGGTGTACGAGTGCGCGCGCGCCCGCGATCTTACCGGAGAAGTGCCCTTAGGACCCATATAAGGAAATTCCGCTACATCTGACGTCACACATACCCATACTCGAAAAAAACTTTCCGAAACTTGTGACAAACCGGAAGGACAATTTTTGGCACAGAAATACTCCTTCAAACGTACAATTTAATTTTTGAAACTTTGTCCATTTTTAGCATGGGAATCCAACTCTTTAACAGTGTAAAAAACTCAGTATGCATGAAATAGCATTTCACCCCCCCTTTAAACTCATTTAAGATATCAAGCTCAAATTTGGAACACAACTTGTTTAGATTTATGGCTTTGACTTTCTTGCAGTTTTAGCGTAAAACGTGATTTTGAAAATGTATATTTCATATCAAAATTGAAAATAGTATTTTTGTGCATTTTTCATAACAATACACGTAAAATTCTGTTACTTTTTTTTTAAGTTCACTTGTTTTAACTTTTTTCACTTCAGCAATAATCTGCCAAGTGTCCATCTTTGAAAAGAGATCAAACTGAAGTCTGTTGCTCTAAAGCATTCAAGATTTACGACAGTTTAAGTTGGAAATTTAATTTTCTGGTCAATGCTCAAAAAGTGAATAAATGGATTATAAATACAGCCTAAATATAATTTAGTGTAAATAGAAATACAAAATATAAAATTAAAAACATTATCAAACTAAAATATAGTACATTTCATTTCATTGACAAAAAAAATAAAAAATTTTTTTTTATTTTTGACCCACATGCGAAGAGCACGAGGGTTAAACACATTTATTACCAGCGTTTCGGCACAACAAGTGGCCTTTGTCAAGGTG
This sequence comes from Squalius cephalus, assembly GCF_949319135.1. Taxonomy (NCBI): domain Eukaryota; kingdom Metazoa; phylum Chordata; class Actinopteri; order Cypriniformes; family Leuciscidae; genus Squalius; species Squalius cephalus. The sequence continues at coordinate 48,238,541 of NC_137126.1, read as the reverse complement.
ACGTGGGTCCATCATGAAATCTGCAGAGTGTCACAATGCAATAACACTTTTTTTTCTCTGATTTAGGTTAGTAATATGACATTTTGGGCTGTTTTTGTGAGCGGTTGCAAATTTCCAAGGGTCATCTGAGGATAAACCTACAGTTTATTTGGTTTGGTACTTTTTGTGTGCTTCAAATCCATGCATGCTTTCGGCGCTGTGGTCTCCGCGGGCCGGGGCAGATGGGAACGCTGCTCTTTGGCTCGATGCGCACTAAAGAAATGCCTTTCGGCTGTAAGTTCAAGCCAAAACATCTGTCATCTTTATGAAACAAGCCTTCCTTTATTGGCAGATCAGAGTGGAGTGAAGACTGATGTGTGGATGTAGTGATTTTCCTCTTTAGATTGCATGTTGTGTGTGTTTGGACTCCAGTCTGACCCCGCGTTATTAACGCTCGTGATGGCTTGCATTCCCTTCTCTTCCTGTTTTTCACTTTCTGCTCTTCCAGAGTGAACTTTCCCCATAAACTCCCATGCAGGAGTGAACAGATGTTGGGAAGGTCTTTGATGTTTGCGTGCAAGTGTTTGAAGAAATGTCGAAGATAACTGCACATGTCTGCTCTTAAACGCTGACTGATGCTGACGGTTGACTTTCTATGTCGTGTTTGGAGTTTTATTGGATACCCCTTTTTGGCCACTCGGCGAACACTAACATCACTGTTAGCTCTTATAGTGCTGGTTTAGACCCGACTCTGAAGTAGGAGCTAATTTAGTTCCTCCAAAAGAGTTCCTAAAACTAAAATTGTTCCTAGTTCCTGCGGTGCGAAAATCCGGGAACTTCCGCCAATAGTTCTTGAAACTATGAAAAGGTTCCTCCGGTGTGAAAGCCCCTTTGGTCTTAAAAAGGCAGAAACTTGCAGACACCTTGCATAATTCTCTTGTATAAGACCATAATAGACTTCAGAAGATCAAAACGTCAACTGAAGTCTGTTGCTCTAATGCACTGATTCAAGATTTACCACAGTTTAAGTTGGGAATTTAACCTTCAGGTCTATGCTCAAAAAGTGAATAAATGGATTACAAATACAGGGTTTAGTTTTTAAAAAAATCCCCTAAAAATATTAAATAAAAAAACATTATCAAACTAAAATATAGTACATTCATTTCATTGACAAATTTTTTTTGACCCACACGGGTTAAGCACATTTATTACCAGCGTTTCGGCACAACAAGTGGGCTTTGTCAAGGTGACGTGGGTCCATCATGAAATCTGCAGAGTGTCACAATGCAATAACTCATTTTTTCTCTGATTTAGGTTAGTAATATGACATTTTGGGCTGTTTTTGTGAGCGGTTGCAAATTTCCAAGGGTCATCTGAGGATAAACTTACATTTTATTTGGTTAGGTACTTTTTGCATGCTTCAAATCCTTGTGTAGGAAAGGTGTTTTTTGTGTGGTGTTCTGCAGAACATGGACGTTTAAGAAGCGTCACCAGAACTGAACATCATAAATCATTCGGCTTGAGTAACTCGAGCACCATCTTGTAGTTGTGTATGTTTTTTGGGCTCTTGATTTTTTTTTTAAACTTTACTCACAGTTTCTCTAGTTGGTTTTTCCATTAGGATGTGGCGCTCTGAGCAGGCGAACGCATCCCCTCGGCACTCATTAAACACTTAGTGCGCTCCGTAAACAAAGCACGGCTTGTGCCTCATTTTCCTCAAGCCCGGTTGTAAACCTCTGTGTTTAAGAGTGTGCTGCACTGCGGCCCATCCAGAACTGAGCTCGGGCCAAGAGCTGCTCAAACTCTCAGTAGAAACCATGCTGGTGTCTCATTGCAACCGAACCAGAACCAGAACCTGAACCTGCCCATTACAGTCGCCCTTTAGTTTTTTCTAATAACTAATGTGTGTGTGTTTGTTTATGTGGGAAACCCGGGCCTGATGCCGGTTCTGTGTTCTGGTCGAGTGGAGACGGTCAATGGTTCTCACTGGCCCGTTGCGGCCACAGTTTCCATTGAGTTCTTTAATAGGGGTGTAACAATATATCATGTCACGATACATCGCAATACAAAAATGCATCAATATGTATATAGTGAAAAAATTGGGAAAAAAGAGTTTTAGTGTCAGTACTACATTAAACTACTATATATAATGGATAATAATGCAATGAGGGAATATGTGTGTCCTGATAATCCCAAATATTTTATGTTACCAGTAAAAAGTGGCCTACATTATTTTAAATATATCTAGTCAGTGACAGAGATCAAGCATATTCGTCAGTATTATAATAATTCAGTATTTTCAGCTTCAGAATCATGAATATTGTTATTCTGGTGTCTCTATTGTCCTGTGCTTTGGGTTTCAGCACCAAGTCCAAGACTATTCATTTACACACACAATATAATATCACAGGGTATCCGCGGGGTCTTGAAAAGTATTAAAAGGTGATAAATCAATTTTGGGAAAATTAAGACCCTTAAAAAGTATTAAAAAGTCTTATCACGGCTTTATAAAGTCTTACATTTTGAAAGTCTTTTTTTCTGAATTAGCTGTCCAACAGATTGAGTCCCAAAAACATCGTGTGAATTTTGTCATTTTTATTAAAAAAACGAACAGGTACATAAAAAACTGGGTGCGTTCGTAAATTGCCTCTGAGAGCACCAGAGCGGGCTCAAAAGCACAATGTACGCTCTGGTGTTCCCAGTGCGTATTACAACGCACCGAAACATTTTAAGAGAAGGTTGGTGAAAGCATGAACAGAATGCAATAATATCTGTCTGCAGAGCCGCAGTTTTACCCCAGCAGTTTCATCACAACAGTTTTACCCGCAGAGTCCGTTTACCGTTACATTAACCCATACAATTTGTATTATGCATTTCCTTAACATGTACTTGCTAATCAAACACTTTATATGAACAAACTACTAATCTATAATCTATAAAACACAATCGGTCTTCCGACCTTTTACTATTGTGTTGATATGCGCGAGGGAGAGAGAGCAATACAGCGCTCGTGTTGTTTGAAGGCGGTGAGAGTGCGCGCGCGCGCGGCTGGGGCTCTCTCACTGTTTGTTCTTATGCGCCCTGTCCACTGATCTAAATAATTAGTTGTCACGACGACTTATTTGTTCCCTCGTTTTAATAAATCGTGGACACAGAACTAATTCCCTCCCTCATTTTGATTTAACGAATTACAACGTGGCCAAAAACAGTTTGATACTATTAATTAGTGAATGCTAAAGACCTATTTTTGTGAATTGGTGAATATTCAGGTGAATTATTTCGTGGCCACGAATTAATAATAATTATTAAACTGTTTTTCTTACCTGTGAAGATGGCTCTTCAGTGAAGGCCGACTATTCTCGTACAGCTTTTTATTCCTTTTTTTTTTTGTGATTTGGTGAATATTCAGGTGAATTGTTTCGTGGCCACGAATTAATAATACCTCAGCACGTTTTACAAATTTACAACGTGGCCACAATATAGTAAAACGAGGGAACAAATTAGTATAACCTGCTGAGGTATTATTAATTCGTGGCCACGCTTGAAGTGGCGGTGAGGTATTAAAAAATATTGAGAAGGTCTTGAAAAAGTCTTGAAAAGGTATTAAAATTAACTTCAAGATTCCTGCATATACCCTGTATCAAATTTAGCATTTTAATCAACAGTACATTTTTTGTTAACTAATGTCTTGGAGAATCCCAATAATGTCGTATTGTGAGTTCAGTATCGTGATATGTATCGAATCGTGACATGAGGGTATCATTACACCGTGTCCTAACTACACGCGACACAACACCGCGATAAGAGGTTCTTTTCCATGTAAATCAGAGAATTTGTCCTAACCAGCCGCGACGGCGGCACGCAACGATTCTATTTTAGAAACTGTTTCTATTTTTCTGTGACGTCGCGCTGGAACAACAAACACAAAGTGTAGCAATGATGATCTCAGGTGCTGTTTATGTGCTTTATTTAATGTTAAAAGCGTGTCATGTGACTGAATATCATTTAGTGCTCCAGCTTTGAAGCTGTAAAAGCAACAATGGAGAATTCACCTCAGATCTTGAAATTAAACAAATGGAAACAAGAACATTCAAACAACTGTGAACAAACAAGTGTATTCTTTGACAAAGATTGTTTTAGTAACTCAGCCTATGCATTTTTAATAATGTTTAAATGGTGTAATATTTATGAATTTGATTATGTAGCTGCTTATCCATTTTCTTGCGAGTGCTGTCAAGATTACTCTCTGGTGCCGCGAGACTCCGCCCACACGCTGTTCTGATTGGCTGACTCCGCCCACACGCTGTTCTGATTGGCTGACTCCGCCCACACGCTGTTCTGATTGGCTGACTCCGCCCACACGCTGTTCTGATTGGCTGACTCCGCCTACACGCTGTTCTGATTGACTGACTCCGCCCACACGCTGTTCTGATTGACTGACTCCGCCCACACGCTGTTCTGATTGGCTGACTCCGCCCACACGCTGTTCTGATTGGCTGTGGGTTTTGATTGATTTCGATGCATCTCGCAGTCGTATCGCGTCTAGTGTGGACAGACAAATTATTTGTCACTGGAATCTTATCGCATCGCCTCCGGTTAGGACACGGTGTTACACTCCTAGTCTTTTAATTGTGTTGCGCAACACAGTTCCTGTGAAGATGTTCTGAATGTGATCATTTACACTGTTTTTCTTATTGCCTGTTCTCTTGAGACTCCATTTGCAAAATTAGCTCATGTTTTTTGTTGTCATTGTAAAATGATCCTCATGAGCGTTTTCCGTTGAGGAAATTGATTGTGTAAAATATGTTTCACATGTTTCCATTCTTATCCATTCAGAATCTGAGCTGATGTAATCAGTGTAGAGTGATGACATATTTGTGTAGGTTATTTTCCGCATGGTATTGTGTGAGGAAAAATAATCTTTTACCTTGTTTTTGTGTGTGTGAAGGTGGGGCTGAACACGCCACTGTGAAACTGTCCCGCATGAGCTCACCTGTGCGCCTCTGTCCTCCGAATGGAAACATTACAGAGTAACTGGGTACAGTTTCAGTGGTAAAATACAGGCTGAGATGTTTTATGGCCCCAGGAGCTTCAAACAAACCCATTAAGACTCTGGAGTTACAGTGAAACCAGTAAATATAGATGAACATGAATCATTCTCAATGAAAATTTCCATGACAGTACTGTAGACTGATAGATAAAAACAGATCTGTCTATCAATCTATTGGCCGTTCTATCATTCTCTCTATCATTCTATCTATTGGTGGTTCTATCGGTCGTTCAGATAGAATGACATCTGTCATCTGTTCCATCTGTCATTCTATCTATCGTTCTATTGTTCCATCTATATGTCGTTCTATCTGTTGTTCCTTCTATCAATCGTTCTATCGGTCGTTCCATCTGTCATCTGTTCTATCATCCATCTGTTCTATAGATAGTCGTATAGAGCGACTGATAGATGGAACAATCTAATGACAGATGGAACGCCTGATAGATAGGATAGAATGAGCGATAGATGGAACGCCTGATAGATAGAAGGATAGAATGAGCGATAGATGGAATGCCCGATAGATAGAAGGATAGAATGAGCGATAGATGGAACGCCTGATAGATAGGATAGAATGAGCGATAGATGGAACGCCTGATAGATAGAAGGATAGAATGAGCGGTAGATGGAACGCCTGATAGATAGAAGGATAGAATGAGCGATAGATGGAACGCCTGATAGATAGAAGGATAGAATGAGCGATAGATGGAACGCCCGATAGAGAGAAGGATAGAATGAGCGATAGATGGAACGCCTGATAGATAGAAGGATAGAATGAGCGATAGATGGAACGCCCGATAGATAGAAGGATGGAATGAGCGATAGATGGAACGCCCGATAGATGAGATGGATGATCGCTCGTTCCATCTATCGGTCGCTCTATCACTCGTTCCATCTGTCTATCGGTCCATCTGTTCTATCGGGCTTTCCCCATCCAACTATCATCCAACTCATCTATCGTTCCATCTATCGCTCATTCTATCCTTATATTTATTGGTCGTTCCATCTATCATTCTATGCTTCTATCTATCGGTCGTTCTATCTATTATTTTATCATTCTGTCTATCATTGTATCATTCTATCGTTCTATCTATTGTTCTGTCTATCTGAATGGTTAGTGTTATTCTTGTATAATGGTGTTTTTATTTGTCTACTTTATTATCTTGTATCACTCAGAATGTTGGACATCATTCAATGTTTGATGTTCACAAGTTGTTGTATGTTGATGGATGATTATGATTGTTTACTTTAGACTAATGCTCTGATGGATCGTGCAATTAAGAGTCGGTTGTTGGTGTTTTGCAACATCCGTCATGCATGTGTTACGTGCACGTCAGGTTACAGGAGAACGGTGTGTATGCGAGACGTGAGGAGTGTGTGTGTTGTGCTGAAAGGTCAGGTTGTCTATGGCAGGGTCTCTTGGCCTTTCCTAAAAATAGGTGTCATGGAGTCAGAAGGCCACATCTGCACCAGCGCTACCCTCTGAAGGCAGCGTGTGTGTGTGTGTGTGTGTGTGTGTGTGTGTGTGTGTGTGTGTGTGTGTGTGTGTGTGTGTGTGTGTGTGTGTGTGTGTGTGTGTGTGTGTGTGTGTGTGTGTGTGTGTGTGTGTGTGTGAATACATCTGTTCTATCGGGCGTTCCATCTATCGCTCATTCCATCTATCGCTCATTCTATCCTTCTATCGGTCGTTCCATCTATCGCTCATTCTATCCTTCTATCTATCGGTTGTTCCATCTGTCATTCTATCAGGCGTTCCATCTATCGCTCATTCTATCCTTCTATCTATCAGGCGTTCCATCTATCCTATCTATCGGTCGTTCCATCTATCGCTCATTCTATCCTTCTATCTATCGGTCGTTCCATCTATCGCTCATTCTATCCTTCTATCTATCGGTCGTTCCATCTATCGCTCATTCTATCCTTCTATCTATCGGTCGTTCCATCTATCGCTCATTCTATCCTTCTATCTATCGGTCGTTCCATCTATCGCTCATTCTATCCTTCTATCTATCGGTTGTTCCATCTTTCATTCTATCGGTCGTTCCATCTATCGCTCATTCTATCCTTCTATCTATCAGGCGTTCCATCTATCATTCTATCGGTCGTTCCATCTATCGCTCTTTCTATCCTTCTATCTATCGGTCGTTCCATGTATCGCTCCTATCTATCGGTCGTTCCATGTATCGCTCATTCTATCCTTCTATCTATCAGGCGTTCCATCTATTTTATCATTCTGTCTATCATTGTATCATTTTATCATTCTGTCAATCATTGTATCATTCTATCGTTCTATTGTTCTGTCTATCTGAATGGTTAGTGTTATTCATGTGTAATGGTGTTTTTATTTGTCTACTTTATTATCTTGTATCACTCAATGTTTGATGTTCACAAGTTGTTGCACCAGCGCTACCCTCTGAAGTGTGTGTGTGTGTGTGTGTGAGTGAATACATCCGTGTTGCTCAGTTAGATGCTGTATCTGTAATTGTGTCGTGACTTTTTCTCTTAAAGAGCTTAAATCATTCATTGTCATGCGCCGGTGCTCTTCCTCTCGGTCACGACAACAGAGATGAAGAGAGGCCACGCTAATGTCTCTGCTTTCACTTTCACCTTATATCAGATGGAAATGCAGCGTCCAGATTAAACATCTGCTCTTAAATTTAAATGTAATTAAATTGAACCCGGCCCGAATTTATTATTTAATTTCATTAAAAATTTTTTTTTTTTTTTTTACATGGTGCCTTTTAAAGGCAAGCTTCTCATGATGCTTACACGAAAAAGAGAACAATAAAACAAAACACATACATGAGATTAAAATCAAGTAAAAGCTATCCTAGAAATATATTTTAAAAACGTAAATTTGACGTTTAGAAGTTTAAAAGTGGGATACTGATTAATAATTCACCCTTATGTTGACTTAAAGGAGGCATTATGTTAGTTAGAAAAATAACTCGTAAGATTTTCCATGTTTTATTTAATATATTAAAGTAATCCTTTTAATTTAGTTGAAGTTTATAGTAAAAAAATAAAGCTCCTTTTAAGCAAACTTTCCATGTTTAGAAGTTTAAAAATGGGAATCTTTGTTGACTTAAAGGTGCATATTGTTAGTTAGATTATTTTTTTGTTGAAATTGTTTAATATTTATTTAAATAAAGAGACGTATGTGATGTGTGGACATAATGTTCTGCACGGTAGGAATGACCCTCGGGAACAGCACATCATGGCACGTTCGTCACGCTTTGAGCGCTTTGGAGTCTCTCTTAGTGACGGGACTGCATGTCCTTTTAGTGCAGATGCATGCTGGGAAATTGCAGAGCGAGTCTCCCTCAGCATGTCACAATGGAGACGATGTGCGGAGGGAGGGAGGGAGGGATGCTGAAGAATGCTTTGTCACTGGTGCCTCTCTCTCTCTCTCTCTCTCTCTCTCTCTCTCTCTCTCTCTCTCTCTCTCTCTCTCTCTCTCTCTCTCTCTCTCTCTCTCTCTCTCTCTCTCTCTCTCTCTCTCTCTGTGCTGTGTGTGTCGGTGTCTCTCGCTCATCGTGACTGCTCGCTGATGCATCCCCTCCCCCCGCCTGCAGCATCACAGCGGATCCAGAGACGAAACTCACCATGCAGGATGAGTTAACTTGATGAGCACGTCATTTGTGTCGCCACTAGTGATGTTTTATTGTGTGTGTGTGCGCAGAGTATGTGTGCTAGGAATGGGAATCTTAAAACGGAGTTCACCCAAAAATGACAAAAACATTTTTTTCATTGTTTCTTCACCCTCATGTTGTTCCAAACCTGTACTAGTTTATTTCTTCAATTGAACACAAAAACATATATTTGAATGAATGTTGGTTATCAAACAGTTAATGGACCCGATTGACATCCATAGTAGGGGAAAATACTATGGCAGTCAATGGCTACCATCAACTGTTTGATTACTGACATTCTTTATAATATCTTTTCTGCTCAATTGATGAGAGAAACTCATACAGGTTTGGAGCAACTTGAGGGCGAGGAAATGATGACAAAAGGTAGTTGCCGCCCCATTTTAAAAGTAAACTATAAATATAATTTTACTTGGAACACCAAAGTCTTGGTTCGATTCCCAGGGAATTCATAAACGGATAAAATGTAACAAGTCATTATGGATATAAATAAATATAAATATATAAAATAAAAAATATATTTTTAAATGGAATAATATAAAATAACATTATCAAAATTATTTAAAAAATGTAAGGGATAATATTAAAAATAAGGAATAATATAAGATGGTAAAATTTGTTATCCTAACACTAAAATTAAAATTTTGTAAAACAAAATAAAAAAATTGAAAAAATGACAATTTTCTTAAAATATAATAATCATATTTAAAATGTATATAAATATTATATAAAAACATGTAAAAAAATTTTTAAAAATTATTGCACATGCACAACCAAGCTTCAGAACTTTATATTTTGTTATTCTGTTCTCGATTTGTTTCAGCTCGTTGAGTGAGTCAGACTGATTTAGATCAATCACAGTTTATGATTCATTAAATAAGGCGTTTAATGAGTGTTTTGAGCCGGTTCTAATAAGGAACGGTGACTCGACAGTTATCAGGTTTTATTAGCGCCGTCCACCATTAAATCTCATTGGTCAAAAATCCTGCTGGTGTAATTGTTCTTTAGACATCAGCTCATCAAGTGTGCACAGACCGGTCGTGTCTGATTATGAGTGTGCGAGTCTTTCATCGTGTCTTTATTTCCCGTCTCATCCGTTTCAGACCCAAAATTGAGGAAATGCTTATTTTTGTTCCAGTATTTTTGAGCAGGAATGCATTAATATCTGCTGCGCTGCCATCTTGCTGAGGTTGCAAGCTGGCACTGATGAGATCTCGGTGAAGGGTGAGCGCAGGAATAAAGAGAGAGAGAGAGAGAGGGAGCGAGAGAGCACGTGAGGGGGTGCAGTGCACGAGGGTGGAGCTTAGCATCAGGCAATACCCTTTCTAATTCTCTCCATCTTTCTCTCTCTCTCTCTCCATCTCTCTCTCTCTCTCCATCTCTCTCTCTCTCTCCATCTCTCTCTCTCTCTATGTCTGGTCTGCGCAGTGACGCCGGTATCACTGTCTCTTCTCCTGTCTTGCTTTTCACCAACGATTTTTCTGGAATATTCTGAGCAACAGGAACATCTCCGAGTGGACATTGTGCGTCTTTGTGATCGGGGTGTGTGTGTGTGTGTGTGTGTGTGAGGTGGCGAAACACACGCTGTTCTCCGCCGAGGGAAGGATGGTTTTGCCGGCTGGTCTTGCAGCGTTTCTCATCCGAGTGTGTGTGTGTGTCTCCTGGGCAAGCGCACCATGAGCCGGACCAAACGCGTCTCCTGCTCAATGCTCAACTGCTTCGTAAGTGATGCGCTCTCTATCTGTGTGTGTGTGTGTGTGTGTGTGTGTGTGTTCTACAGAGGAAACGAGTGAAGAGAGTGAGACTGTTGTCATAAAGAGAGCAGATCTGCACATGAGCCGCTCCACAAGTTCAGGAGAGAGAAGAGATTCAGAATATCTGGAGGCCTTCCGGCTCTCTCATTATAGACTCGCTTTATTCGAAATGTTTGAAAACTTTGGTATAACAGAGAATATTGAAATTACTTTGGTATAACTATTTATTATAATAATTATGTAATGTTATTATTTTTATTATTAGTAGTAGTAAGAGAGTAGTAGTGGTGGAAGTAAATAAAAAAATATCAGTATAATATACCAATTATATTGTTGTTTTTTTGTTAATAATTTTGTTTAGAATATAATGTTTCCACTGTTATTTTTTATTATTTTTATTATTATTAATTAGTTAATAATAATGAAGATTATATCATTATTTACTATTATTATTATTTAGTATAATAATAATACTCATTATTATTATTATTATTATTATTATTATTATTATTATTATTTAGTATAATAATAATACTTATTATTATTATTATTATCAATAATAATAATAATAATAACTAACAATTATATAATGTTATTATTATTATTATGATTATTATTAATTTTATTATACTAAATAAAGGGTAAATGATGATATAGGTTTATGCTTTTCATTATTAAATCAATTAATATTAATAGTACTAGTAATAGGATTATATTATATTATATTTTACTATTATTATGTAGTATAATAAATAACAAATATTTATTATTATTAGGAGAATTAATATTTATTATTGATGAGAATATCATTATTTACCATTATTATTTAGTATAATAATAATTAATATTAAAAATAATATAATATTTATTGTATTGTATTGTATTATATTATATTACTTTTTTTTTTGGTTTGATTCCCATATTTACATGTGGTTTAACTTTCCTCTAGTTTTCTCTGATTTTTGATTGTGGTATTTTGACTCTGTATGTTGAGCTGTTTAGTTTCCGTTTAAGATCACATGACTCGTCTAGTGCGTCGCCTATAATAATATGATATATTTATATTATTTACTTATTTAGTTTTTTTGTTTTTTTTTGTGTGGTTTGATTCCCATATGTACACGTGCTTTAACTTTCCTCTAGTTGTGTTTGATTGTGGTATTTTGACTCAGAATGTTGAGCTGTTTAGTTTGCGTTTAAGATGACCCTCGTGTAGTGCGTCTCCTATAGAGTGTGTTATGTAACTCGAGGGGAACGTGATGAGATGTTATCGCAGTAGTGCTGAAGGGTGAGTCTCTCCTGCTCACTCAGCACTTCAGCGTCTCCTTCTTGACGGTAATGAGGACGTGTTACATGGAGACGGTAATGCAGGGGTGTTTGGTGTGTGTATGCAGAGGTCAAGGTGTTGAAGATGACCTTCTGATTGGTCCATCAGGAACACATTTGCATAAAGGACCGTAGGCAGTTGCATGACACTTTTCCAATTTATTGATAGATTAAAAAGCCTTTCTTATACAGGGTTTTCTTAAGAGCAAATAGTTGACGAACCAATAAAAATACAAAATATGTATTGTTGCATGCTTCTAAGCATGAGGATGACTGTATTGGCACTAAGTTTTATTTATATTTAAGAGAAATGGCATGTATCCCAAACTGGACGTGAGACAAAACAATTTAATTAACCAGAATATGCTAAATATGCACTTCCACATTTAGTATATTTTGTCAAATTTCCAGCAAAAATAACTGTTATAAAATATTTTTCATATAAAATAAAATAAATATATAATAACATAATTCTAAAAAATAAAATGTGTAAAGGGTATTTAGTGTATATAAAGCATTTTATTAGTCAAATTTACAGCAAAAGCAATTTTTTTTTACTTTTTAAATTATATATTATAGAATTGATGTAGTCTTTATATGTATATAAAAAATAGCTTTTTAAAATTATAATTTATAGACTAATATAAAATAACTGAATTTATATAGACTTTATATTTGTAATCCAGCAAAAAGCTTTTTTAAATATATTTTATAGACTAATATAAGATTATGACTATATTAACTATACTAAACTAGACTAACTAAAATAACTAGAGCAAAAATAACTTTATTTTATTTTAAAAACAACATATGTAACGGGTATGTTGTGTGTGTGTGTATGCATACATGCATACATACATGCATCATAAAAATTATATTTTATAGACTAATATAAAATAACTATTAAAAAATAACAAAGAATTAAAAAAATAACTTTTGTAATTTAGTATATAAAGCTTTTTATTAGTTGAATTTCTCTTACTGTAACAGAATCACTCATGCGTGATGTTAGATGTTGGTCATATTACACACACACACACACCACACACACACACACACACACACACACACACACACACACACACACACACACACACACACACACACCTACATTAGACTGAAGATTTTCCTATATTTGATCCCGATGTAAGTGTGTGTTCTCAGTGAGAGGCTGAGAGCAGTAAAAGGCTTTTATCAAATGAAGAAAGATTGTTCCATTCCTGTGTCGTCCTCTCAGCATCTGATTAAGCAGTAATGTGAGCTGTGTGTGTGTGTGTGTGTGTGTGTGTGTGTGTGTGTGTTCTCTACAGGCTCATGCATGTGCATATTTTGCATGTATTTTCCCGGCACACTCGATCTATGATTGTAGTCCCGTACGAGAGATGCATCTGCCACGCACTCGTTCGCTCGTCCCGTGAGTCACACACTCGTCGCTCCTGGAGCCACGCTGGCAGCTGTGTTTCCTCATATGAGGTGTGTCGTGTTGAGCTGCACTAAACCCTGCGGGCAGAAGTGGAGTCGTGACTAACACTCCTGCAATCTCAAAGCTTTCCTCAATTTATATCAAGAAAATCATTTTGATGCAGCTCTATGTATGACATGCATAACTCTCAAACAGGGCATAGTCATAATTAACAATGCAAACTCATTAGTCTCGCATACTATTACTTTATATTTACATACTGTTGTGTTTATGTTGAGCGCTCCACATTTTGCGTTTAGTGAACAGAACTGTAAAAATTACGAAAGAGCATGTGGGTTATATGCGCTTTCCTTCACTTATTATATTAATTATTATATTTCTATATATAAATGTATATAGATGGATGGATATCAGCATTATTTGTATGCGTTTAATAATATATACATATATAAATGAGTATATATATTTTATAGAAAAAATATTTTTATATTTAAATGTATATAAACAGTTTATATATTGTGTGATATTGTGTGTGTATTATCAACTAAAAAACAAACATTTTAATTACTTGAAAGCTAAAATAAACAATAAAAAATATTCTTATTTTATTTGAGCGACATTTTCGTTTAGTTTAACTTTGCAAAAACTGATGATAACTGCAGAAATACTTTTAAATGCTGACAAAAAACACAACAATTATTATATTTATATTTTCTGTTTTCACTTTAATTTTAGTTAAAGTCCAATAATATACTGTATACATACAAGAGAGCGATATTCTTGTAGCAAAATATATGTTTATATCACTGTAGTAAAATGACACTTATTAAAGCAATAATTATGATGTTGTTGGCTCACAGAGTGGACAGCAATATAATAAAGACTCTAAAGCTTTGTAAATGATGTTTAAATTGATGAATAATCATAATAAACATTTCTTCTGCCATATAGTATAGGCTAGTTCATTAGTTTAAGTGCAGGCTGTTAATGTTTGCCTGAAGGAGCTTGCTGTATTAATATACTGTAGTTAAACTAATGTGGTTCCAGCTGTGTGAAAATATATGTATATGTATATATATATGTATATATATATATAATGTATATGTATATGTATGTGTGTGTGTGTATGAAGCCTGTAGTTTCTCTGTCCTGTGTTGAAGGACACTGTAGGATCTCCTGAGGCGTTCGTCTGTGGAACATGATGTTGGTTATTAGTCAAGCTCTCGTGCAGATATACGTGACCCTGGACCACAAAACCAGTCACATTTTAAACTGAGATGTATGTATCACCTGAAATCTGAATAAATAATCTTTCCATTGATGTTTGGTTTGTTAGGATAGGACAATATTTGGTCGAGATACAACTATTGTAAATCTGGAATCTGAGGATGCAAAAAAATCGAAACATTGAGAAAATCTCCTTTAAAGTTGTTCATTTATGTTGGTGATTGTGCTGCATTCACTCACAGAAATACATGTTTTATATATTTACAGTAGGAAATTTACTAAATATCTTCATGGAACATGATCTTTACTTAATATCCTAATGATTTTTGGCATAAAAGAAAAATGGATAATTTTGACCCATACAATGTATTGTTGGCTATTGGTACAGATATACCCGTGCGACTCGTGACTGGTGATGTGATCCAGGGTCACATATTAGATTAAGATAAAACACAATGTGAGTGTGTGTGTGTGTGTGCTGTCCTGCCCCAGATATCTGTGATCGCTGTGTTTCACGTGTGTTTCGCTCCTGGTGACGCTCTGATCTCCTGAAAGATTCATTAGCAGCGGGAGAGACTGAACTCAGAAGCGTTGTTCTTCATCTCTGTTCCTCCTCTTCGTCTTTTCTTCTCTCCTCTCTGAGGTTTGATTGTTACCCAGATTGTAATTAGTGATGCACTGAAGTTTCAGCAACCCAAAAATAAATGTTCCTGTTTCGGGCGAAACTGTGGCGTTTAATTTCGTGCAACTACGACGGGTTTAGCGATCAGCGATAAGTCTTCATTCATGATGGAACGAGATCTTTTAGTCTGTGATGTTTTCTGTACTGCACTGAACATCAGTTGTGTTGATACTTTTGAGATCAAGTCCTCCGTGAAAATTCAGCTTTTAATGTTTATATGTCTATGTGGTGTTTTTAAAAGACAAAGCATGTGTAAGTTCATAAGTCGACAGCATTGCTGAGTATTTCCTCCTTAAAACTGCAGTGAACCAAAGACAGTCTCAAAAACACGCTTTGAAATCGCTGGTGTTTCTGACGTCACAAACTACCTTGTAACCAATCAGATCAACGTGTGATCGTCAACCAGTGGATCTCTGAGCTGAGTGAGTGAGTGGAGGCGGGGCTCATTTGCATATTCATAGAACCACGAATACTAAATGAGGCAAGGGTGTCGAGTTACATTCAAGATATTTTAAGGCATGAGGAAATACATTTTTTGTTTTTGGTGATCAAAGATGAGTTTTAAGGAATAAAATATAATACAGGGGGACATATTTTTACTTAATTGTTTGAATAAATCTGTCATGAAAACAAGTTATGACAGTCAGCGTTTAAATGTTTATATTTTAACAATTAATAGGAGTAGAAACACAATTTTAGCATTAAAAAGTTTATATTTAAACTGTCATATGTGCAATTTAATTGTTTAAATAGATTAATTTTCAGCTTTTGTTTTTGGCTAAATTAATACTTTTAAATTGCTGTTTTGTTTAAAAGTTCAGCTTGTGCATCACTAGTTTTAATAGAAGTTAGATGGGTGCGTCTATTCAAGCACAACTAGTTTTCCCCGAGGTTGTTGGGTAATCTTGTGTTTTGCAGACGTACTTAGTAATTGCAAACCTGTTTGTTTTAATTGCTCGATGGCAATATGAATTGTGGATATTGTATCAAAACGCTTCTGATTTATATTATGTAATATATGCCTGTCACATCCATTATGGATCTATTTCCATATGGTACTTCCGGCATCCCGTTGGAAGAAAATTCAATTAAAATGAATGAAATGATCAAATAAATGTGACACGCATCCACAGCACATGCTCTCAATATATGAGTGGCTTATTGCTTGATCATTTGTTAACCCAGACCAGGTGCTTTGTGGAAAAAAAAGAACTTTTTCTCCTCCTTTGTGCATGGATATGTGGGAAAAGTAAACCGGAGTTGGAATTCCTGAAGTATCCATGGAAGCGAGACTCATTCGTGGATGAATGCTTGTCTGGAAGTGTTTGAATGAGTTTTAATCTCAATAGCCGTCCTGTAATAATCTCTAAAAGTCAATCTAACTCATGCACTTCCCACAGGATTACAATAGATGATGATTGTTTTTAATGAATTAAACCAATAGCTGTCCTGTTCCAAAAACCTCTTTCAGTAATTTCATTCATGCTCGCGTCTGTTCTGTAACACGATAGAGAACTGGAGCTGGCTCGTATGACGGGATATGACACAAAATAATCCAGTGACACAAAGCCAGTGTTATTTTAGTATTATCTATATACTATTGTCGTTTTTATTCATATTTTGAATTGGATTTTATTTATTTTTATCTTCACGCTTCATTTTATTTTTAGTATGTTTTAGTAATATTATGTGTTTTTGGCTCTTTTTTTTTTCATTTTTTTTTTTTCAGTTTTAGTAATATGTGTTTTTGGCTTTTTTTTTCTTTTTTTTTTCAGTTTTAGTAATTTTAGTACCTTGACTTTTTCACCGCTGGAAAAATGTTTTCAATAAAACTTGGCTGCCTATATGATTGTCAGGTCACACCGATTTCAAAAAATGTATTGCCTTGCTATAGAAAAAGGCTGTTTTCTTCTCTATTGCCAAATAGATAGAAAACTTCAACACCCATAATGCACTGGGCATGTTGCCGTCCAAGGCCACGCCCACCAGTCTGCTATTGATACGCTTAACAGAGTCAAATACTGCCTTGCTTTAGAAGGAAATACTTCTTATCAAACTTTTACTCATAATGCTGTCGACTTGTATTGTTCCCGGATGCAAGAATTCAAAGAGTAAACCTTCAGTGGGAGTTTCCAGTAAAGGATTCGGTGGATAAAGGCTGCAAATAATCATAAATACAAACCTCCATATTTGTAGTCAACATATCAATCTGGATGACCATGAACACAGTGTTTTGGACCAAACGGAGGGGAAAAACAAAACAAAACACGTTGTGTTCTGGTAAGAAAGTTACATTTCTATCAGACAAAGTATGATACAACTACTAGTGATAAACCTGTACTTACAATAACTCTTCTGTTAATAACCCTCTGATGATCAGACTGTCCGAGGGCAGGGACGCAGAAGTGTAATCTGTCATTCACGAAAACCCTGGAGCTGTCGAAAGACTTTTGACAAATAATTGTACATTTCTCGGAGAACGAGTAAACATTCTGCATTTACTACCGACATTGTAACAAAACATAGCGGGTTGAAAATTGCTGAAATTACGCTTTTAACTTATTTAGTTAGTTGTTAATGCAATTTTAAAAAATTTATTTATTTATTTATTTATTTATTTATTTATTTATTTATTTATTTTTCAGCCCTATTTATAGTTTTCATTTATCTTATTATCTATACATTAGCCTAAGTTTTAGTTTTTTTTTTGTAATTTTTTTAATGTTAATTTTGCTAATGCAATTAAAAAAAATCATCTTATATATATTTTTTTTTATATTTTATTTCAGCCCTATTCTTTAGTTTTCATTGATCTTATCATTTATCTATACATTATCCTAAGTTTTAGTATTTTTTTTTTTTTTGTGTGTGTGTGTGTGTGTTTTTGTAATTTTTATAATTTTTCAATATAGCATTTGTATTTGAATTTTAGTTTTACTACTTAGTACTTAAACTTTTTCATTTTTTAAATTATTTCTCATGGTTATTTAAAAGTTATAACATTTTGAGTTGCATTTCCAGCAAAAGTAACTATATCATGAATATTCCATGACTGTGATGGAGAATCGCTTGTTGTAAATGCATTAGTGCAGCGTCGCCCTGACTCGTGCTTCGTCTAGTGTTACTCTAGAACAAACAACTGAGGTAAAGCGAGGGATGGGGGAGATGGAGCGTGACGAAGCAAAAACTCAGCGTCCTCAGTCAACGTGTTCCCAGAGACCACAGGAGACGTCGGACACTTTTCCACTGAGGGTTCGTGCGTTCGTCTTGAAGTGATGAGTTGATTGGTCTCAGGGTCACCTGACCCCCTCTGAAGCTACAAGTACATTGTGTTTCCTGTAAACGGCCCAAAGGTGATGGTTAGTTATGTGAAATGTTTTTTGCCGTCTTTTTTGTTTCTAGAAATGTACTTTATGCATGTTTCTCACTACACAAGCTTCACTTCACATGTTTTGACTTCTGTCAATATATATTCATAAATATGAGAAAAATACAAATTAAGTAATAAATGAAATGCATGAAAAATTAATTAAATTAAATATGTACAATGTATTTTTGTAACAGTTTGAAGATAATCTGGCTGAGCAGGTCATTAAAATTACTTGACTTGTTTATAGTTATTACCTAAAGAACCTGCGGAGGTTGTTAGCACAGTATTGCAAGAATATATATTAGTAAATAAAAAAAATCATAAATATTTAATTAATAAATTAAATTAAATTATGTATAATGTGACCAGTGTCATTTTAGCATTATTTATTTGAATTGGCATTTCTTTTTACATTTTTTTTAGTTTTTAATTTTAATTTGAGTAATTTTTTGTGTTTTTATCATTTATTTAGTGATTTATTTTTTATTTCAGTTTAAGATTTAGTACTTTTAGGCAACAATTTCAATTAGTTTTTTGTTGACACAATTTTCATCTAATATTTATATTTTATTTTACTTCAGCTTTTTTTCAGTTATGATTTTTAATAGTTTTAGTTAACAATAGACTGGGACTGCATTCTCTAAATACGTTGTCTGAACGTTTGGGTTGCGTTGTTAGAATGTTTCTAGCCTCAATGTTCTAGACAGATGCTAAAAATATCACCGTCTCCTCCTCCTTTCAGCTTTAGTCGTCACTTCGTACGTTTGTCTTGCGTTTTCGTATCAGTTTTGGCCTCGTTCCCAGTCCTATTTCTGTCCTATAACTTGTTTAAGAAGGAGTCTGTGTGTTCTCACTGCAGCGTTTGAAGATCCCTGTGTCACTCTGAGCTTTTTATAGCACGTCTGCAGCCGAGGCTCTTTAGGAGAGTAAGATCTTTTCGTTAAGGCCGTCCTGCGTCTGTTTAAGGAGGTTTGGGTGTTGGACTAAACCACAATGATGTCTCCGTCTTTTACCAGAACGCAAACGCAGCAGAACTGGTCCGTCGGCTTATTGAAAAAGAAAAGATATACGTTGAGGATGGAGAACATGATGAATTGCTCATGGGATTCACTGAGTGATGGATTGAAAACTCAAGCCCATCAGAAAGATTGATCTTAAATTTATCTCACACACACACACTCTCTCTTTTCTCATTTCAGTTCTGTGATTTATTGCTCTTGTCTGGCGCCTCCACATCCGAACATCACCGCAATAGCTTGGGATTTATTTGCTGTATTTATTTCATTGCAACTTAGTCAATTTTGGTTTGATTTTCAATGCATGTCTCTAGGTTAGGGCTGCACGGTTAATTGAAATTAATCCGAAATCACAATATGGCTATTATCAAATTGCAAAACCTGCCATTTAATTAACCCTTTAGAACCTGAAGCTAAAATAGGTGTTTTTCACATATTTAGATTTTTTTTTTGACTGTACAATTCTAAAACAATGTGCTATCTTAATGTGCAAGGTGTCATCTTTTTCAGAAAAAGATTAGCTTTCAACAAATTACAGTTATTGACCATTATTGTGTGTGGTGAGTTTGTAAATAGAATTTAAATACAGAAAAATAAAAAAAACGAGAATAAATTTACAGATTTTTATTTAGAAAAAAAAAACAGAAAAAATCATGAACGAAAGAAACTAACACTTTAAAGTTGAAAAACTATAATACATATATACAAGTCTTTTTTGTGACATTGGGTTGCACAGTGTTCATTTAGGACACTTTTTTTCATACACGCACACATACAAATGCACGCATTCATAGGCACACACGCATACACATGCACTCACTACATGCTAAGATACGTGAAAGATTAACGGCCATCTGCCTCCCATGTTTCATTAAAATCATCCCAATCCCCTCTTCTGCTGTCTAACACTTCTTTCGCCATGTATTTGTTAGTTTCTTTTATTATTTTATGCAATCCAAAACACACTCTAACCTGCCGCTCTTCGTATCCCTCTGTTCAAATCCTTCCTTCCCGTATATTGCCGAAAAGCGCATGTTGTCTATTGTCAGGGGCAATTTGAATGGTTTTGATAAATAAATAGATGTTGCATGTTTTAGAATAAAGCGCAGCACTGTGTTCATTTACACATGAGCAGCTCATTATCCGCCGGTGTTTTCAGCGTCTTAATACACAGCATCTCCTGCTCAACATGAACTCCTTCTGCATCTGCATTGAGTCATTTTAACCCTTGTGCTGTGTTGAAAACCACTAACACTTGTGGTGTTCCCTGTCAAAAATGACCGGCCTGCAAAAAATAGCTTCTAAATCTCTCGTTATGCTACCTTATCACTAAATAGTGGATTCAGTCTTTTTGTCAATATGCTAATACAGGAAATATGCTAATACAGGAAATATGCTAATACGGGAAATATGCTAATACGGGACAGTCCGTCAGTGGTCGTGGGCGGAGCATGAGCATTGTGGTGATTGTGTTCACACACTGCAAAGACACATTTATATGCAAACATATAAAAGATGACCCTTTTAAGTCTTGCTGTTTAAAACAAATAAAGGATCAATGTAGGAGAATGGTTATAATGCACAAACAGCAGGAAACTGTATATGCATGTCAAAAGATCTATTCCGATTGGAAGCTTGTGACATATAAACGTGCACATCAGCCCGATCACTTGTTTAGCATTCATGTAATCACACTAGGTTCAGATTCATCAATCGGAATGAATTCAGTCCGATTGAAACAAAAGTTGTGCATGTAAACCTAAATGAATGACGTTCTTCCTCTGTCAGCCTCACATTGGTTCCAGTATGATTTCACCTTCAAGGGCCGATCTCTGGCTCGTTGCCTGTCGACTGCAATCCTCAGAGAGTTTCTGCTGGCTCCACGCCTCAGGACACGGAAACAATGGCTTTCCATTCATCCGCTTAATGGGGAAAGTGCTGGATAATTTACATGGGATAAAGGGGGCGGCTGAAGAGTGAAGAGATTTCTTTGGCTAATACAAGAGCTCCGCAACCATTCATTTCTCTTAACTGACACAACTTTTCCCATCTATTCTCCGTTCCAGCCAAAAACACACTTAGACTCTGTTGCAATATCTAGTGCACTACGTAGGCAGCATGTTAAGACATTAGAGGTGCACTTATAGTCCAAACGGTAGAACGCATAAGCTTTCTTCTAAGATATCTTATTTTGCCATCTTTGCATGTATAGTATCTGGAGAAGATACTCCCATAATTCATTGTAATGAGCTTGGTTGGACAAACCATCCATGATGGTGACCGAATTGCTTGTAAATGTAATTATAAGCAATGTAGCAGCAGACTAAATATTAATTTGCACAGTAAAGCAAAACAAGAAAATACTATGGGCCCTATTTTAACGATCTGAAACGCAAGTATCAAACGCGAAATGCAAGTAACTTTGTGGGCGGATCTCAGGCGCTGTTGCTATTATACCGGCGGGATAAATGACTCTTGCGCTCGACTCAAATCTAAAATGTGTTGGTCTGAAGAAGCTTCATTACTCATAGGTGTGGTTTGGGCGTAACGTGAAATAAACCAATCAGAGCGACATCTCACATTCCCTTTAAGAGCAGGAGCGCTTGTTCCATGGCGGATTCCTATTATAACGGCGGATTTGCCAGGAGCGGTTCACAGCCGAGGAGACCGACGTTCTCGTCAGGGCCGTAAAACACAGAGAAGTGACATTGGGGATGGAGAAACACACCCAAATTAGCTTCGGTTAAACAGGCGTATGATAATTTGGGTAAATGTGGAAGCTAGATTTATGCCTGTTTTTTCACATCTTCATGTACAACACAATGATTTCCCTCGTGTGGAATATTTTTCCTTGTAATTATGTATGGTTTGCAAAAATGAAAACTGCTGCGTCTGTGTAGATGAGAGAAGCAAAGTGTATGTGTGTTGTGCACACGCTACATTATGGCCAAGCATGCGCCCTTAAAACAGCATCTGAATAACGCGCCACTGACTTTAGACAAGGTTTCTCCTGGTCAGTGGCGGAATTGTTTTCTGAAACTGCAAAATAGCACCAGGGAACGTTTGCGCCGGAACACGCCTCCTCTTTTCACTGAACCGCCCCCGGGAGCGCAAGTTCATTCCCTAATTTACCGACGTGCGTCTGTGGAGGGAAAAGTCCGCTGAGCGTCGGGTGCAAAATAGGAATGATACAGGCGTCGATGTACAAAGTCAATTACGCTGGGTGCAAGATAGGGCCCTATATCAGTCTTTCTAATTCCAAATTTCATGTGCAATTCAATGTTACAGTTTCTTTGTAAATATTTGTAAAATTTACTAGCAGTTTCTGAAGTAAATCCTACATCAATTATTTTCAGTGTACATATATTTTCATAATATTTATGATGTTTTGTCTGAAATGGGTTCTGTCTGAGTTTGTATTATGACTGTCCGCTCGTCATGTAACTCGTTCCGTTGACTTAATCTATTTAAAAGCACTTACCCTGTCTCTTCTTTAGCCACCTTATGCTCTAATGAGGATATACAGCACAGAATTAGCAGCGGACCGTCACTAATTATATTAGCTTTTGACACTAGTGCAAACTGTACTTTGATACCTTGCAAGCAAAGAGCATTTGGAGCGTTTTTCTTGTTGTAGGAGTTAAACATGAAGCAGGTCAAGTCTATCTATTTATTTACTTAATCATTTTTTTATTAAATCTTCAGTCCTTCAGCAGTTTTCGTCACATTTCCAGCAGGTTCTCTCATCTGCATCTGATGCTCGTTCATACGCAGGTTTCCAGTCTCACTGCAGGAAGATTTTCTGTGTCGTCTTGATTTTTGCAGGAACGCACAGATGGAATCTGCATATTGAACCATTTCTGAGTCGCCAGCAGTTCTGCTTCCATTTCTCCCTTTTATTTAGTCCTGTCGCTCTTTTTACTCATTGTGTCCAAATGTAAACTGCCTGTAAATTGATAGGTAGACAGACACATGGATGGATGGATGGAACGATATATGGAGTGATTAGATGGATGATGGATGGAACGATATATGGAATGATGGAATGATGGATGGATGGATGGAACGATATATGGAATGATAGATGGATGGGTGGATGGATGGATAGATGGATGGAACGATATATGGAATGATAGATAGATGGATGGATGGAACGATATATGGAATGATAGATGGATGGGTGGATGGATGGATAGATGGATGGAACGATATATGGAATGATAGATAGATGGATGGATGGATGGATGGATGGATGGAATGATATATGGAATGATGGATGGAACGATATATGGAATGATAGATGGATGGATGGATGGAACGATATATGGAATGATGGATGGATGGGTGGATGGAACGATAGATGGATGGAACGATATATGGAATGATGGATGGATGGGTGGATGGAACGATATATGGAATGATAGATGGATGGAATGATATATGGAATGATGGATGGAACGATAGATGGAACAATGGATGGATGGATAGATGGAACAATAGATGGATGGAACGATATATGGAATGATAGATGGATGGAACGATATATGGAATGATAGATGGATGGAACGATATATGGAATGATAGATAGATGGATGGGTGGATGGAACGATAGATGGATGGATGGGTGGATGGAACGATAGATGGATGGAATGATAGATGGATGGATGGAACGATAGATGGATGGAATGATATATGGAATGATGGATGGATGGATGGAATGATATATGGAATGATAGATGGATGGATGGATGGAACGATATATGGAATGATAGATGGATGGATGGATGGAATGATATATAGAATGATAGATGGATGGATGGATGGATGGAATGATAGATGGATGGAATGACAGATGGAACAATGGATGGATGGATAGATGGAACAATAGATGGATATCCATTTCTAGAGATGATAGACTTATTATGCAATGTTTTATAATTTTAATAATTATACATCAAATATTTAATATGACATTCTTCAGTCATTATCTTGTGAAACAGCTCTAAAGAATTTTTTTTTTTTTTTTTCACTTTGAATATAGATAGATACAGAGATAATGCAAGATGACTGATGGCAGTTCAGTTGTCGTGCGAACATCATGATCTCTGTGTCTTCATCACAACTATCAAACAGTGCTGCCATAGCAACGTGCCACCGTCTGCCCCGTGGAGTTCTGGGAGTAAACGCATGGGGATTCTGGGAGTGTGGCATGTGTTAATACAGCTGTGTGAGGCGAGCACTGATTCACATTCACACACACACCTTTTTCATCCGTTAATTACAAAAATCAAGGCAATGTGAAACAGGAAGCTTCTATGAGCAAAATGCCAGGAAAAGCAGCACCTCTGCCTTGTTTACGTGACAAACACGATATAGAATCATAATGTTACATCTAACTGAAGTTGAATAACGTTTCTTTAAAACATGATCTTTGTGTGCATTTCCTCTGTCTCGTGTGTGTGTGTGTGTGTGTGTGTGAGACACTCTGTTCATAGGGAACATCCTCTTCACCTTCAGACTGGCATCATTCAGAGCAATAGTTCACACAGCGTATAAATGCAGTCATGTGACCAGTGTGGAGGAACACACACACATTGAGTCCTCTAACTATATGTTGTTGCTGTAGGTTTAAGGCTGATTTAGCTTGATTTATCTGAATATTATGATGTTGTTGATATTTGTGGTTGCAGCATTTTATGACACTCTGATTTCTGTTCCATTTAGTGCAAAAGTTTGGATTCATTAAAAGATGCATTAAATTGATCAAAAGTGACAGTAAAGACATTTATAATATTACAAAAGATTCTATTGAACCGTTTTCAACATTTTAAAATAACAATCAGATGTTTCTCGAGCATCAAATCATCATATTAGAATGATTTCTGAAGGATCATGTGACACTGAAGACTGGAGTAATGATGCTGGAAATTCAGCTTTGATCACAGGATATAAATTACACTTTACTATATATTCACACAGAAAACAGCTGTTTGAAATCGTAATAATATTTCACATTTTTTTTACTGTATTTTTGATCAAATAAATGCAGACCCCAAACCTTTGAATGGCAGTTTATATCAAAGTATTGCCCCAGTGTTTTTCTTTAAATCCATATTTCTGATCTAATGCAGTGTTTTGGTGTATGAAAATCTCATGAACTGAAGTTGATTTCAGCATTTATGATG
>NC_137126.1:48200382-48207882 GCF_949319135.1 Squalius cephalus | reverse complement strand
TTATATTTTTAATTTTGTAATTTCTTATTTGCAAATATAGTTTTAATAAAAAATAAATATATTTCTAAATAAAACAATTATAATCAATAATTATAATATTTTTTGTTTTTATTAATTGATTTTTCAATTATATTTTTAATATTGTAATTTCTTATTTGCAAATATGGTTTTAATAAAAAATAAATATATTTTTAAATAAAACAATTATGATCAATAATTATAATATTTTTTATTATATGTAGTAATAATAATAGTTGTTTATTTTATAGTTCTATTGATAAGTAATCATTTTAATTTTTTCAATTATATTTTTACAAGTAACTTTTATTTGCTAAATAGTTTTAATAATAGTAAATAACAGTATTATTATTATCATTATCAATTGTATGTAATATGTAATTAGTTTTTATTTTATAATTAATAATTATTAATTATTTCTTATTTGCTAAATCGTTTTAATAATAATAATGAATAACAATAATAATCAGATTTTTTTTGTGCATCTGTATTCCGTACAAACAATCATAGTAAACCTGGAGCTCATTCATTCATCCCTAGTACATGTCATATGAACAATTATTCAGTAATTGCTCATAACTCACGCTGATACACATTGAATATGGTTGTTGTTTTTCTCTGATGACAGCTGTTATGGTTGTCTGTCATCTCTTTCTAATAGTTCATTTGTCCTGCACTCGCGCCGTCAGTCATGCATCTCAGGTTGATTGTATTTTCTGACCGGAGCAGAACGGATACGTCACTGCTGTAAATGTCAGATGAGAGACACAGGTTTCCACTGTCCATATGTGTAGGAAGTTAAACTCATTATACAAGTTAGACACAGACATGTTTAAATGGCACATCATGTGACCCACTATGTTCATATCTCATGCAGTTCATGTAAATTTGCATTCATGCATTAAGTTTATGTACACTCATGTGATTTGGAACTGTTTGTTTTATGAAGTTGATATCTAATAATGTGTGTGTGTGTTGTGTGTGTGTTTTCAGGGTGAGGAGGGACCGCCCAGCCTGGAGTATATTCAGGCCCGGGACCTGTTCCCCCAGAAAGAGCTGGTCAAAGAAGACGACGCTCTACAGGTCAGTTTCACTCACCAGACCACGAGTTTCACCTCATGTCAAGTCAAGTCAAGTCAAGTTTATTTATATAGCGCTTTTCACAACATAGGTTGTATCAAAGCAGCTTCACAGTAATAAATTAAAACAATACATCAATGTTTGTTTCTAATGGAACGTCCATGTTTGGTAATGCTGATCAATAGTATCGTTGATTGATTAGTTAAATTAAATATCCAAATATCCCCAACTGAGCAAGCCAAAGGCAACAGTGGCAAGGAACCGAAAAACTCCATCAGGTGACCTAATGGAGAAAAAAAAAACCTTGGGAGAACCCGGGCTCAGTCGGGGGCCAGTTCTCCTCTGGCGTTTATGAACTAGAGGCCGGATTTAACTGTAAGATTAAAAGTATTATATGAATGCCTGGCTGAAGAGATGCGTCTTTAATCTAGTTTTAAACTGGGAGAGCGAGTCTGAGCAACGAACAGTATCCGGAAGACTATTCCAGAGTTTTGGAGCTAAATGTGAAAATGCTCTCCCTCCTTTGGTGGATCTGGATATCCTAGGTATGACCAAAAGCCTCGAATTTAGTGATCTTAAAGAGCGCGATGGATTATAGGGCGATAGAAGATCCGTTAAATAGACTGGAGCTAAGCCGTTTAGGGCTTTATAAGTCAGTAGCAATACCTTGTAATTAATACGGGACTTTATAGGTAACCAATGTAGTGATGATAAAATTGGTGTTATATGATCATATTTTCTTGATCTAGTTAGAACTCTAGCGGCGGCATTTTGGACTAACTGTAGCTTGTTTATTGAGGATGCAGGACAACCAGCTAATAAAGCATTACAGTAATCTAGTCTCGAGGTCATGAATGCATGAACTAACTTTTCTGCGTCAGAAACTGATAGCATATTACGTAGCTTAGCAATGTTTCTAAGGTGGAAAAAGGCTGTTTTTGTAACATATGAAATATGATTTTCAAAAGACAGGTTGCAGTCAAGTATAACACCCAGGTCTTTTACTGTAGAGGATGAAGTAACAGGACATCCTACTATGTTAAAGTTGTATTGTGAGAGGTTTTGTGGGTGGTTTTTTGAACCGATAAGTATTACCTCTGTCTTATCTGGATTTAATAAAAGAAAATTGCGCGTCATCCAATCTTTTATATCTTTAACACACTCTGTCAATTTGGATAATTTAGCGTTTTCATCTGGCCGTGATGAAATATAGATTTGAGTGTCATCAGCATAACAATGGAAACTAATTCCATGTTTCCTTATAATATTTCCAAGTGGCAGCATATATATTGAGAATAATAGAGGGCCTAACACAGATCCTTGCGGCACTCCATAGTTTACTGGAGTTATGATCGATTTTTCTCCATTTAAATAGACAAAATGGTATCGGTCAGATAAATACGATCTAAACCAGCTTAATGCTTGTCCTTGAACACCAGTATAATTTTGTAGTCGATCTAAGAGTATTGTATGATCTATAGTATCGAACGCAGCACTAAGATCAAGTAAAACTAGTATTGAGATATAGCCTTGGTCAGAAGCTAAAAGTAAATCATTTGTGATTTTAACGAGCGCAGTTTCAGTGCTATGATGCGGCCTGAACCCAGACTGAAACTTTTCATAGGTGTCATTTTCTTGCAAGAAGGAGCCCAGTTGAGCGGACACAACTTTTTCTAGTATTTTAGACATAAAAGGTAGATTTGAAATGGGTCTATAATTTGCTAGATCATGTGGATCTAATTGTGGTTTCTTAATGAGAGGTTTTATAACTGCCAGTTTAAATGTTCTTGGAACATAACCTAAAGATAAAGACGAGTTAATAATATTGAGGAGAGACTCTTCCACTACAGGTAACACTTCTTTCAATAGTTTAGTTGGTATAGGATCTAGTAAACATGTTGTTGTTTTAGAGGAAGTGATAAGTTTATTTAACTCTTTTTGTTCTATAGTTGTAAAGCACTGTAATTGTTCTTGCGGGGTGATAGTTGAGGCTGAGTTATAAGACGCGATTGAGGATTGAACGTTTACAATTGTGGTTCTGATGTTTTCTATTTTCTCAGTGAAGAACTTCATGAAATCATTACTACTAAACTCTAACGGAATATTTTGTTCAGGAGACATCTGTTTATTTGTTAGTCTAGCCACGGTGTTAAATAAGAACCTAGGATTGTTATGGTTGTTTTCTATTAGTTTGCGGAGATGCTCAGCTCTGGCCTCTTTTAGGGCCTTTTTATAACGTGACATACTGTCTTTCCACGCGATTCTAAAGACCTCTAAGTTAGTTTTTTTCCATTTACGCTCTAAATTACGGGTTTCTCTCTTTAGAACATGCGTAGTATTGTTGTACCATGGTGCTTTGTCCTTTTCTAAATTACTTATTTGTAAAATGATTAATAATAATAAAATAATTGTATAATGATTATAATTAGATACAATTATTAGGTATAATAATGAATTTTAATAATAATTATTAGAGATGCACAGATACTAAATTTCTCCGCCGATACAGATCGACGATTATTCAGAATATCATCTGCCCATACCGATTATTCAGAATTATATCTGCCCATAACGATTATTCAGAATGATATCTGCCCATAACGATTATTCAGAATTATATTTGCTGATACCGATTATTCAGAATATCATCTGCCCATAACGATTATTCAGAATTATATTTGCTGATACCGATTATTCAGAATGATATCTGCCGATACCGATTATTCAGAATTATATATCTGCCCATACCGATTATTCAGAATATCATCTGCCCATACCGATTATTCAGAATATCATCTGCCCATACCGATTATTCAGAATTATATCTGCCCATACCGATTATTCAGAATATCATCTGCCCATACCGATTATTCAGAATATGATCTGCACATACCAATTATTCAGAATATCATCTGCACATACCGATTATTCAGAATATCATCTGCACATACCGATTATTCAGAATATCATCTGCACATACCGATTATTCAGAATATCATCTGCCCATACCGATTATTCAGAATATCATCTGCCCATACCGATTATTCAGAATATCATCTGCCGATACCGATTATTCAGAATATCATCTGCCGATACAGATTATTCAGAATATCATCTGCCTATACCGATTATTCAGAATTATATCTGCTGATACCGATTATTCAGAATATCATCTGCCGATACCGATTATTCAGAATATCATCTGCCGATACAGATTATTCAGAATATCATCTGCCGATACCGATTATTCAGAATATCATCTGCCGATACAGATTATTCAGAATATCATCTACCCATACCGATTATTCAGAATTATATCTGCTGATACCGATTATTTAGAATATCATCTGCCCATACCGATTATTCAGAATTATATCTGACGATACCGATTATTCAGAATATCATCTGCCCATACCGATTATTCAGAATATCATCTGCCCATACCGATTATTCAGAATATCATCTGCCCATACCGATTATTCGGAATATCATCTGCCGATACCGATTATTCAGAATTATATCTGCTGATACCGATTATTCAGAATATCATCTGCCCATACCGATTATTCAGAATTATATCTGCTGATACCGATTATTCAGAATATCATCTGCCCATACCGATTATTCAGAATATCATCTGCCCATACCGATTATTCAGAATTATATCTGCTGATACCGATTATTCAGAATATCATCTGCCGATACCGATTATTCAGAATATCATCTGCCGATACCGATTATTCAGAATATCATCTGCCCATACCGATTATTCAGAATATCATCTGCCCATACCGATTATTCAGAATATCATCTGCCCATACCGATTATTCAGAATTATATCTGCTGATACCGATTATTCAGAATATCATCTGCCCATACCGATTATTCAGAATATCATCTGCCCATACCGATTATTCAGAATATCATCTGCCCATACCGATTATTCAGAATATAATCTGCCCATACCGATTATTCAGAATATCATCTGCCCATACCGATTATTCAGAATATCATCTGCACATACCGATTATTCAGAATATCATCTGCACATACCGATTATTCAGAATATCATCTGCCCATAACGATTATTCAGAATATCATCTGCCCATACCGATTATTCAGAATATCATCTGCACATACCGATTATTCAGAATATCATCTGCACATACCGATTATTCAGAATTATATCTGCCCATACCGATTATTCAGAATATCATCTGCACATATCATCTGCCCATACCGATTATTCAGAATATCATCTGCCCATACCGATTATTCAGAATTATATCTGTCGATATCAGTAGTTTGATTTTCTTAAGGAAACAAAACACTTTCCCAACTAATGCTGTAAACTATACAGGAAACCCTCTCATTTGGTACATTACTATAATATTAGAGGTTAAAATTGACAAGAGTCCAAACTATTATATTCGCATGCTATTTAATTTCAGATATAATAATTACTCTCAAATAAAAACTGAAAACAACTCTCGAACTTATGTGCAAAACAGCACATAAGCTAGTTTTCATAAACGCTTGTATTCATGACCAATTTATTAAAACATACATGTATAATTAACAGTAAATAAGCTCCTCTCTAGTATTTATTTATAGCTAACTAATGAAGTGTGAACATTGGAGAACCTTCCTGAGGTAAATGTAACGTTATGTGACATATTATTCACAAGCTGTTTTATTGACGTCTTTCCGCGGTTGAAACACTGAGCGATTACATTAAAAATGATACATTTCTGTAACTTATACTGTATCTTTCAACAAACCTTTGATGTTCATGCATGTTTTTTCATGCTATAACTTGTAATAAAGTGGAAGAAAAGACTTGAGGCACAACAGCGATCTGTCACGTCACATTTAAGAGCATCAAAACACCATTTATTGTATGAATTGTGTGATTTAAAATGGAAAAATTTCAAAGCTGAGACTGTTTCTAATTGCTTTTATCGGGCCGATACGTCAGTGCATCTCTAATAATTATTATTCTTTATAATAATAATGATGATAATAATATAAATATAATAGTTATATTTTTAAATGTATAAATATAATAATCTTATACGTGGGTCAACACACCTCAGACTACAAAGGAAATAACAGTGTAAAGGAAATGAAATGAGGGATCTAGAATGGTTGGGGAGATGGTGAATAACAGAAGTGGAGGTGAAAAGGGTGAAATAAATCAAAAGGACGAAGCAATGACACGATACATCAGGGACAACCAGAGACGAGACACGGGAACAAGAGCGGGAGAACTTGACATTGCCTGTTACTCAATGACTTTGCACAAACCTGCGAGTCTAAATGCAGCACTTAAAGTCCAGATGAAGGACTCTCAGCACATGTTCCTGGTCTCACTGTGATCGATTCATCAGAGCACATTATTGTAAGGTTGATGTTTGTGCGTGTAAAACTCGCTGCAACAGTTTTGGACTGTTGTAAGGAAAACAATCCCTTAGACTTGAGACTGGACATCTTTTGACCATAGCAACCATCAAAAACACCCTAGCAACAGCATTGCAGTCACCCTTAACACCATAGCGTCGTGTGATGAGTTTTGCACCTCTCACAGTACACTTACCTAAAATAACTTGCTCAAAAGCACAGTGGTGGAACTTTAATATTTTTATTATTTTAGATTAGTTTATTATTTATTTATTTATTTATTAAAAATTTTTTTTTTTTTTTTTAACAGTTTTTTCCAGTAATGTGCTGGTGGGACATTTTATATTTGTATTATTTTAATTTTAATTATTTTATATTTTATTATTTATTATTTTATATTATTTTCAAAAAAAAAATTTTTTTGTATTAGATTTTATTTTTTTATTTTCCAGTAATGTGCTCAATCACAATGGTGGGACTTTTAGATTTTTATAATATTTTTATATTATTTTATTACATATACAGTATACAGTACATATACAGTTATATACAGTATCTTTGTATATCAAACCAGTTTTTTCAGTAACATGCTCAAAAGCACAATGGTGGGGCTTTTCATTTTATTTTATTCCATTTTATTTATTAATGATTTTGTCCCTCATTAAACATGTTAATGTAAATGGCTCATAACCTTCCAAAACATGCTACAGGTTTGAAATTTTATTTTATTTTATTTTATTTTATTTTAATTTATTTATTTATTTATTTATTTATTTATTTATTTATTTATTTATTTATTTATTTTTATTTTATTTTATTTTCGAATATCTTGGGTCAAATTGAAGCAGCTCCCAGCTTGTCTGACACACTTTCTTATATCCGTTGTTCCTGCTGTAGGGAATGGATTGTGCTGTCCTGGTTAATATCCCCAGATACACACATCATTTATGATTCACTGTATGTGCATTGCTTAATGTCACCCTAATTATTAATACATAAACC
>NC_137126.1:48102882-48187882 GCF_949319135.1 Squalius cephalus | reverse complement strand
AGATACAACTATTGTAAATCTGGAATCTGAGGGAGCAAAAAAATCGAAACATTGAGAAAATCTCCTTTAAAGTTGTTCATTTATGTTGGCGATTGTGCTGCATTCACTCACAGAAATACATGTTTTATATATTTACAGTAGGAAATTTACAAAATATCTTCATGGAACATGATCTTTACTGAATATCCTAATGATTTTTGGCATAAAAGAAAAATGGATCATTTTGACCCATACAATG
The DNA here is from genome assembly GCF_949319135.1 of Squalius cephalus. NCBI lineage: Eukaryota > Metazoa > Chordata > Actinopteri > Cypriniformes > Leuciscidae > Squalius > Squalius cephalus. Next base: position 48,187,644 of record NC_137126.1, on the reverse strand, counting down.
TATTGTTGGTTGTTGCCACAGATAAACCCGTGCGACTCGTGACTGGTGACATGATTCAGGGTCACATTTCGTTAGCCTCATAGCTAGGGCTGCACGATTAATCGAAAAAAAAAATCACGATCTCGATTCAAACATAAATGCGATCTCATTTCTTAATGATGGCGATTCACTTCCGTGTATTTCCCTGCATTCAGATCATGCTGTATTCACGCGTTATTGGTCACACTCACACAATAACAAAATATCGGGTGATTCAAGTAGCTGCAGCTTGTTTAAGGTAACTTAATGGCGAAAACCATTTTAGAACAGCAGCGAAAATGTAAAAGTAGGCTATATAACCTTTAATATATCCTTTTATTGAAACGGGTGCTTTGCGCAGAGACAATTTTATGTCCTAATGTGTCGTATTTTTGATAATCCGCGCAGATTTCAGTTGAAGATTATGTTTAAAGTTGTTAACAAATCATGAATGAAGGAGAAAGAAAGGAGCAGAATGTGCTTTATATTGAAAATAAATATTAAAAGCGCGAGTCTGACAGGATGCTGTGCACGCGCTCCGAGCGCAACACGGACAAGCATAGCAGTCTTTGTCTTCGGTTGCGCGTCTAAACGGCCAAATAAACACAGAAATATTTCAAAATGCCAAGTCGAGTATTCCCGTAAACACAGTAAGTACTATGTACATTCTGTGCCAATTGGAGCAAAAAGCACAGGTTCTATTTAGGTATTTTTATTTATTATATGTTAATGTTCTCTTATGTTCAACAACATAAAGCTTTAAAATTATTCACTTTAAGGGGTCTAAAATAAAGAAAAGAGACACATTTTGTTACTCCTGCACTTTATTATACTGAATGTCCTTTTTTTTTTTTGTTGTTTTTTTTTTTTTTTTGTACTTGAGTGCAATAAATTTTGGTTGAAAAAAAATGAGAATCGTGATCTCAATTCCCATGGAGAAAAATCGTGATTTCACATTTTAGCAAGAATCGTGCAGCCCTACTCATAGCATAATTGCCTACGTCCTATTTAAAAAAAAAAATGACTTAGGCAATTATGCTATGAGGCTAACGATATCAGAATGATTTCTGAAGGATCATGTGACACTGAAGACTGGAGTAATGATGCTGAAAATTCAGCTTTGATCACAGGATATAAATTACATTTTACAATATATTCACATAGAAAACAGCTGTTTTAAATTGTAATAATATTTCACAATATTACAGTTTTTTTTGTATTTTTAATCAAATAAATGCAGCCTTGGTGAGCAGAGGAGACTTCTTTTAAAAACATTAAAAATCTTACCGATCCTAAACTTTTGCCTGGTAGTGTATAATAATAACCCTGACCCGGGCGGTATTGAACACACATTCCTAGATACTTTATGAAATGCCATGTAACCGTTGAGAACCGTTGTGTGTGTTTCTCTCAGGTGATCATGTGCGGCACCGGATGGAGGTGGAGGTGAAGCGGATGGGCTTCGACATGCAGAACGCCTGGAGAGTGTCTGACATCAACAGCAACTACAAGTAAGATTGAAGTGTGATTATGATGGATGGATGGCAACAGTTATGACCAAAATACTATAAACTGTAAATATGTTTCAGTAGTTCTGCGTTATGTGGATATATTACCTAGGGGTGTAACGCTACCCTCATGTCACGATTCGATACATATCACGATACTGAACTCACGATACGATATTATTGCGAGACATATGATAAAAGGTTAACAGAAAATTAACTGTTGATTGAAATGCTAAATTTGATATTATATTGTGTGTATAAATGAATAGTCTTGGACTTGGTGCTGAAACCCAAAGCACAGGACAATAGAGACACCAGAATAACAATATTCATGATTCTGAAGCTGAAAACAGAATTAATTTTAGACGAATATGCTTGATCTCTGTCACTGACTAGATACATTTAATATTATGTAGGCCACTTTTTACACAAATATTCCCCCATTGCATTATTATACATTATATTCAACATTATATATAGTAGTTTAATGCAGTACTGACACTAAAACTTATTCTCACACATTAAATTTTTATTTTGGGTGAACTATACACGATACATATTGTTGCATTTTTGTATTGCGATATATTGTGACATGATATATTGTTACACCCCTAATATTTACATAAACGAGATGGCAAAATCTCTTTATATCATCACCACAATATATCATCATACCGCCCAGTCCTAGTAACAGTCCTATATTTAGCTTTTTCCCTTGTTCGTCTTTCTATAGTGTGTAATGTTGCTGTTTGAGCATGAAAAAGCTCTGAGTTCTTCTCTGTATCAGTGTCAGTGTTTCTGAACTCCTGAAACGCCTCCATTGTAGTCTTGAGTTTCTCCCGGGAACGAACATGTCACAATATTCCTCATTTAAATAATTAATGCGCAGAATAAAGGGGCGGGGCCTGGTTGAGTTAGTTAGTAGTGTGTTAAACTGGTGGTTATGGAAAAGGGCGGGACATTTCCCAAACGCACTCGAAGCGCTCGACCAATCACAACACACTGCTCCAGCTGACCAATCAGAGCACAGTGTGCTTTCAGGAGGAGGGGCTTCATAGAGACAGGAACTAAACAGAGCGTTACTGACAGACTGGGAAGAGAGGAGATTAAACAGTGGAGAATATGAGGAAATAATCAACATTTAAGAAGGAAAACCTGTTCTAGTAGAGCCTGAAAACATAATCAACACTTTGAAAATGTACATAATACGTCCTCTTTAAATTGTCCTTTATAAGTGAAACCGGTTGAACAGATTTCAGATTTTTCATAAAATAACCAGATAGTGTTTTTCTGTGTGAGAAGTGCCGTAGAGATGGATAATTAAAGCGAGCCTGAACATGCTGCGCCACATGAGTCACGTCAGACACACTCGTGTGTGTGTGTGTGTAAGGTCGGTCATTGAGGACGTCAGGAAATAATTGGACTGAGTTTTGTCGTTTGAGGGTGAGACACACAGCGTGAATGAGACCGAGATGAAGTGAGTGTTTGTGTGTGATTGATCTGAACAGCAGAATAAGAGAAAATGACTTTAATCCTCATGATATATTTGATGTTCAAACACTTTCATGTACGGTAGTTTAATGCACTTCATGGTCAAAAGGTATTAAGTTTGTTGGTGTTTGTTGAATGAATATAAACTGATAGGACAGAAATCAGAATTGTCTCAAAACACTGTGCATTTGCTCTTGCTGCTGTCAATTATGATGTTAATATTAATTAGAGAAAATCACTCACTTGAACAATTTCAATCATAAGCAATGTTTAGTTAAACACTTTAAAGCTACATGACATTGTTTTAAATTAACTTGGTAATACATAAATACACGTCATGTCAATTTTATTTGCATAGCTCTTTTCACAATACACAATGTTTTAAAACAGCTTTACAAAGAAATCATGATGTTTAATATCTGAGCCTGTAAACATGGTAAAATATGGAGAATTACTAGTATGTGATACCAATACAAAACAATGAAATGTTATTGTATTGTTTGTTTATTTATTTATTTACGTGTCTAAATAATATAAAGCGTGTTTTATTGAAATCCTCCTTTAAATTATATTAGGCAATGGTTTTATTCAGAAATGTCATTAATGGACATTTTCAAAAATATGTTTGTTTTTTTAATCAGATGTCGCACTGAAATAGCAAATACATTTGCTGCTGTCGCTAATATAATATCATCATTTTTACTGTATTTGTTGTAAGAAATATGTTAAATTATTGTATATAATTGTCTTTATTTCTTGACATTTTATTGTTGTTATGGTTATAATTAGGGATTCAACGAAAATTTTGGCCGGCGAACGTTATCGGCCGAAAATGGCATTTTCGATATCGGCCGAAAACATTAAATTGATGCCCCGCCCCTTAAATATTAAATTGATATTTAATATTATTTTAATATAGGCCTATTTTCTGTCCAAATCTTGTTACTTTAAACAAAGGTGTGGTTATTTTATTGCCTTATTTTTTATTTTTTTAATTCAGATTCAGTAAAATAATTGAATTTAATTAAGTCTAATAATAATACAATTAAAAAAAATTCATTTCTTATTTTATATTAGTTTTTTGTACAAGTCATTTTCATTTTTCGTCCAAGTGCATCCAGAATTTTCTGTTTCGGCATTCCTAGTTCTGATCATTTCTACTACTCTGTTTGTCATGATAATAGCTTTTGCTGCTGATTTGGTGTGTATTATAAAATTATAATAAATAATGAGTTTTTTCTGTGTAATTGAAATTGTTTCTGACTGTTGATTGTGTTCATGTCTGTCAGTTTCAGTGTCAAACTCTCGTCGTTCTGTCTTGCAGGTTGTGTTCGAGTTATCCTCAGAAACTGCTGGTGCCCGTCTGGATCACAGATAAAGAGCTGGAGAGCGTGGCCTCCTTCAGGTCCTGGAAGAGGATTCCTGTGGTGGTTTACAGGTGAGAGAAGCAGCTCGTACATGTCCAGTCCTATCGCAGTCAGTTCAGCCTTATATCCAGCCCTTTTTCTGCTGTCAAATTAAAGCAGTAGTTCACTTTAAAATGAAAACTACCCCATGATTTACTCACCCTCGACCCATCCTAGCAGGGTTCCCACGGGTCCTTGAAAGTTTGTGAATCTGAAAAAAAAAAATGCCCTGGAAAGTTTTGGAAAATAAACACACATAGATACATAGATATCATGTCGTTCATGCATGCACGATACTACTACGATGGTCCCTTAACGTTTGTTGTTGAACACAACAAATGTGTCCCCTTATTAAGTCCTTGAATTTGAGGGTATTGGACCTGGAAAGTTCTTGAATTTGAAGTTAACCAAGGTGTGGGAACCCTGTCCTAGGTGCATATGACTTTCTTCTTTCAGACGAATACAATCAGAGTTATATTATTAAACACCCTGACGTTTCCAAGCTTTATAATGGCAGTGGATTGCAACCAACATATTGAATAAAAGTGCGTTTATCCATCATAAACGAACTCCACACGGCTCCGGGGTGTTAATAAAGGCCTTCTGAAGCGATGCGTTTGTGTTAGAAAAATATTCATAATTTAGTTTCAGCAGTAACAGCAGTTTCTGATTTCTGTCAGGACCACTATCGTCAAATACGATTGACAGTTAGCATAGAGTTAGGATTGGTGGTGTGGTTTTGTTCTGGGCGAGAACTCCCTGCGCATCCATGCAGTCTAGCAGCAATAATCCCCCTTGGGGTAAACAGAACAGAACCAACATGAATGTATTGCAGATATCATTAATTCAAGATTTTAAAGTACAACATAATTCGAGAATTTATTCTGATTCAAGGGGAATCAGAAAGCCAAATCCTGACTGGGCGAGAGGAGGAACTGGGGAGGGAGGAGGGTAATTCGCTCCTGAGAAACGTGATATCAGTTGATAATACTGAAGGAGCTTATATATGTATTGATAGGCGTCATATTCCTATAGGTAGACGTGGATCAGCTGAGAATCAGTGACTACGTTTACATGCAGCCAATAACCCGTTCAAAACCGGAATATTAGCAATAACCCGGTCGCGCACGGCCATGTAAACACCGGCAAAAACCCGAATATGCTCATATCCCGGTTTTTAAAAAGTCATGTAAACGCGTATCGGCATATCCCCATCAAAGGGAACATTGATTTGTGTTCTGCGCATGTTCTATTCGCAAGGAATCTTGGTCTTTTGAGTAGAGACGGCGCATACAAAACCCCGCGTGCAGTATACCGGAAGTAAACAAGAAGTAGAGGTAAACATGGCGAGACGCAGCACAGCACCACACTTTTGGAGCGAGGAGGAAAGCGCAAACAAAGGCGATCGCTATCTGCCCCGAACTATTCATTATCCGCGTGCTGCTGCTGTTGTTGTTGTCTTTGGATACAGGAAGAAGAATCGGAAATGACGCTGTTGTGAGATTGTCTTTTGTCCATGTTAAGTTACCGTAGTTTGGGTATGCTAACCACTAGAGGGCACTGTATGACTATTATTGATGGAGTCCAACGGATGGCTTATGCTACTCTGTGTTGTAGTAAAATAATAAAAACGCTCTTGAATAAAGACAACGAGCCGTGTCTTATCTGATATCATGACAGACGCATATTGCATCTTAAGGTTGTCCGTACGTCCAGACGCTAACCGTGCGTCGCCGTTTACATCGGGATATTGCCAATTGATTACAAATTCCATGTATACAGGAGTAACTCTCTCTACTCACGCATGTAAACGGGTTATTCCGAATGTTTCAGAAACCCAAATAGTGACCTTAACCCGACCATAACCCGAATATTGACAGCTTGTAAACGTAGTCACTGATGCAAGCTTGATATTTACACCACGCCATGGCGCACTACGCTACTTCTGACGTCACAAGTTGCGGTTTAGGCGTAAGTGGAATCCGTATGTTTGTTTGGCCGGAAGCTAGAATTTTACTTTGTAACGTGTTAAATACGATTTTTTTTTCTTACACAAACTCATCGCTTTGCTTTAGAAGGCCTTTATTAGCCGTGTGGAGTTCGTTTATGATGGATAGATGCACTTTTTTGAGCTTCAATCTGATGGTTGTAATCCACTGCCATTATAAAGCTTGCAAGAGCCAGGATGTTTTTTTTAATATATCTCCCATTGTATTCGTCTGAAAGAAGAAAGTCATGTACACCTAGGATGACTTCAGGGAGAGTAAATCATGGGTTAATTGTAATTTTTGGGTGAACTATCCCTTTAAGAATGCGCCCCTGCCGGGTGACTGATGTCCTCTGATTGGCTCTGTCCGCCAGGCACCAGCGTAACGGGGCGGTCATCGCTCGCTGCAGTCAGCCGGAGATCAGCTGGTGGGGTTGGAGGAACACTGAGGACGAGTATCTGGTGACGTCTATAGCGAAGGCCTGTCAGCTGGACGCCGGGCCACAGATCTGCAGGAACAGGGGAGACGGACCCGACTCGTGCGACAGTGACTTCGGTGAGACGCTGACAACACACTGAACATTTATTTAAAGGGGTCATCGGATGCTAAATCACTTTTATATGGTGTTTGCATATAAATGTGTCTTTGCCGTGTGTGGACACAATCACCATACAATGAAAACAAGTAATAAAAACTCAGTGAGTGTTTTAGCGCAATTTTCTCACGTCATGGGATCACAGCACTAAGAGATAGTAAATCTTTTCCTGGATTTTTTTTGTGCGTTCCCGAGATTAGACCTTCCTTAACATAATGCCGAAAACCCGAAGTCTCTAGGTGGTCTGGTTGAGGAGTAGATAGAAGTGCAAGATTTGTGCGCACAGACAGAACAGAAATCATGAGTTAAAGGGACACCAGGCAACTCTTGAGTGTTTTTTCTCTACGAGCTCCCCCTAGTGTCTGGTAGTAAATGCTTTCATTCACTCTGTCGTAAAAACGAACTGTTGTCCCTCCCCCCTCGCCACGAGCAACCCAGCTGATCAGAGGAACCGGCTATTTCAAAACCAGTTATGTCTACCGAGGCAAGTAAAGCAAGATTTTTTTTATTTTATTGTGTTGTCATGCATACTAACGTTAGTATTTTTACCGGGAACGAACGATATGAACGAGGCGAACTACTGCTTTCGTGTTTGTTTGTTTTTGGGAGAATGGGCATGAGCATAATATATATATATATATATATATATATATATATATATATATATATATATATATATATATATATATATATATATATATATATATATATATATATATCGGAGGTTAATATTTGTCTAAAGTTATATTAGCAAGGTTCATCTAGTAGAATGACGGTTACCTTTGCCTGTCTAAGAAAACATCAGAACGTTTTTTCTAGCTCGATCATGATATGTGCAACATGTTATGCCTATTATCAGACGCGTTGACTTAGTGACATACAATAAAAGTGTAAGTTACACAAATAAAACCGACAGAGGAACGGCCACACAACTACAGAAATCAAACGTGTTTGCTAATGACAATGCCTAACATCAAAGTTATAGTATCTAGCGTACTAGTAAGCCCCTAACAGACAGCGATCATAATAAAAAAAACTTTACAGACAATAGCAAACATCCTGAGGTCACAATTACTTGAAATTTAAATATTAAACACAGTTTATTCCAAAGATACTTACAAGTGCAACAGCAATAAGGCCAGGTCAGCATCCGTTTTGCAGGCTTCTGTTTCTCTCAGTTCTTACCATTCTGAAAAAGCCGGTCCGATATTTAACTTTACTCGAGTCTGACTTATTGCTCGGTCAGTCTCCCGTTTCCTCTTTCGTTGGTCCTCCGACAAAGATTTCCTAGCTTTCTGCTTCTTTTTACAGGCTCAGCCTCAGCCATAACTCAATCTATCATTGCCCTTCGCTTATAGCTAGCCGGTGCTTGAATGGGGGCGTGTACGTGTGCAGTGCCGTCAAGCAATTCGTTACATCGCGAGACCTGATATCACGCGATACTTCCTGGAACACGACCCGCGTCCCAAAGTTGCAAGTGAGTTTTTTCCGCTCTCGGGCACCAGGGGGGTGCGAAACCACCACCATTCAACCCGAAATAAGTAATTTAACCATTCCACTGACTCCGAAGCTGTTCAGTTAAGGTTAAAAAGTTACCTAGAGCCCCTTTAACAATCGCAATTTTGTCCGGTGGAAAATTGCGCTAAAAATCCTCAAAAAGCCTAAACACTCAATCAAGCCGTTTGGATTTTCTGAGCAATATGATGTCGTAATTGCAGTTGAGCAGTTGCTCATTATCATTTAAAGAGACATGCACCGAAACGGGTCGTTGTGAACAGAGCTGTTTTTGAGGTGGTAAAAAGGGTGTTGTTTTACACAACCATTGAAGAATTTTAACCAAAATATGTTACAAACTTTACATGAAGACCCTAAAGAATCATACCAACTTGTGGAAAATGAGCATGAAAAAATTTGAGGATGAAAAAATCCTTTATCGAACGTTTCAGACACCGACAAAAAAAGAGATAATTAAAATGTTTTTTGAATCGCAATCCGATCCTTTAAAGGGCACCTATTATGCAAAATTCACTTTTACATGGTGTTTGAACATAAATGTGTGTTGGCAGTGTGTGAGCAAAACCACCCTAGAATGATAAAAGTCCACCCAGTGTTTTTTTTACAATCTCAATAAATCATAAGCACTGTCTCAGAATCAGCTGTCCTCAGATTCGGCGCAATGTGACGTAGAATTGAGCAGGCCCCTCCCACGACTGTTGAGTGACACTTCAGTTTGAGCCTAGACCTGCCCTGAGGGAGCTGGACACAGTCCGCCATTGTTCGACGCTTGAGCCGCTGTAGACAAGAGTGTCTCCTAAGCGATTGAGGTGTGTTGTTGATGGATGTAAGAATGAACATAGCAGTCTTCATTTACTCCCGTTGTTACTCAAGGATGGATCTGTATTGTTTGTGATCAAGCTCACACTCTCCGGAGCAACAGGCCTAACGTGACGGGACACGGAAGAAATGAAAGTGCGAGCGCGCTCTTTATCACAGCTCTTCGAGTCATTTTACGGATATAAGGTTTACCAGTTTATTTAGCACCCACTGAAAAGGTGTGTATATTTGTTTACTGTTAGTTGTAACGAGTGTTTTGTGTACTTCGCTGTGTATGTTGTTGATAATGAAAGGGAGAGAGAGAGAGAGAGAGAGTTTATGGATAAGACTTTAATGCGCACTTCTTATACTATGTTTATTCAGCTCTTACAGAGATTCTCTGGAGTAAAACTAACGCTCATCTTTTGTGTGATGTACAGTAAACTTCACTGAACTCGTCAGTATATTTTGGTCATCATTCGGACGGGTTTTGCTACAGCAGGCTTGTATTAGTGGATAAAAGGAGATGACAAATAAGTTATAACCATAATTAAACTAAACTATACCTGTTCTATGTCCATACATACAGCATATATTCTCTGGCTCTGTGGGCATTATTGTCCGACTCCGAGTCGAAATGAACACCGCAACTGAGAGTTTCTGTTCTGATATTATCAGATGAGATTGTCCTGACTCTGAGCGCGAGCTCGTGAGGCTCCACCCCCTGTGCCGTGCAGCAGCAGTTAATTTGCATTTAAAGGGCACACACTAAAACAGCGCGTTTTTCTGAGCCCCAAAAAATTACAATTTAAACATGCTGTAAAAAATGATCTATTGGGTATTTTGAGCTAAAACTTCACATACATACTCTGGGGACATCAGAGACTTATTTTACATCTTGTGAAAAGAGTCATAATAGGTGCCCTTTAATGATTTTTATTATTAATTAGAGAGTTTACAGACTTTAAATAACTAATTAATTTGTGCATTATTACTTGTGTAATTATAATTATATATTAAGAAAATAATGAAAATAAAAGTATATTGAAAGTTATGGTAACTCTTTACAATAAGTAACATTTAGTTAATGTGAAACAACAATGAAAAATACTTTTACAGCATGTATTAATCTTAGTTAATGTTACTCTCAACATTTACTAATACATTTTAAGATCAAACATTCAGATTTCTGTTTATTGTATGTAATTGGTTGGGGTTTTATTAATTGGGGTATTAATATTGCAGAATTTTAATTGTGGCGAGTGAGTCTGGGAATTAGTTATTCCGTGCATTAGAAATGCATAAAGCCTGTAAGTACAAACATGAATCAGTGAACGGTTTAACAAAGCATCTCTCTTATATTCCTCCACTTTATCCAAAAGTTTCCAATCCCGGTTTTTTCAAATAATCGTCTTTTAGACCATTGAATCCTTCCTCTGTCAGATAATTACTGTATATGTTTTGGGGGGGGGAATGTCATTAGTAATTAGTTTCTGTCTTAAAATGCGTTCTCACCCTCGTTCTTTCCCACAAATTTAGAGCGTAAACGCGTCTAGAGACAATTAAGTGTGTTGGACTGCAGATGAACGGCTCGCGCCAACCTGATTGCTAAGAATCATGGGTTTTGCCATGGGAAAACTGTTCAATTACGGACGTTTCCTCTCTGACACTGCCAATGTGTGCTGGGAATGAGGCGGGCCGAGGTGCCACGGACTCGACTGCAGAAGCGCCTGGAAATGAGTTTGCAGGCTGTTGTCTGAGAGGGAATTTGGCAGGAGGTTTTTTGCGTAGTTGAAGAGTAAACGCGCTCTAATTACGGTCGTGACCTCACCATCTAATGAGTCGAGAGCCGATGCCAACATCCTCACAATCAGACGCTTCGCGAACGGATGAAACGCTCTGCAGAAATGCGTTAGACAATGTCAGGTTGGTTATAATGCAGATGGTGCATTATTTTCTCCATTGTCTCACAACAGCAAGACCAGAGATTGTTTCTATTTCACAATTTCCCAAATGGCCACGGTGCAATTGAAGTGTCGTGATGATTCACTTTTCTTGGAGACTTTACTTATTGTAACTGAACTTAAAGGGGTGGTTGATTTATGATTTCACTTGTCTAACTTTAGTTAGTGTGTAATGTTGCTGTTTGAGCATAAACAACATCTGCAAAGTTACAACGCTCAAAGTTCAAAGCAAAGGGAGATATTTGCTTTTAAAGAAATCGCTTTTTAAGGACTACAACAAACGGCTGGTAGAGACTACACCACATTCCTCCCGGGTTAGTGACATCACCAACCCTAAAATTTACATAAACCCCGCCCCCTGAACACGAGTTATAGATTATCAAGACAGAATATGCTAATCAATGACTAGAAGATAACTACACATCAGCTTCATAAATTCATCAACTAACCATTCAGAAATGTCCTGTTTCTTCTACATGTTGTCACTTCTTCTTGAGTCTCTCCATCATTGTCTGACTCCGGTTTGAACATAAAAGGCTAAAAGTTTTTGAAATTTTCAGTGTGTGTGTGTGAGGTAAAAGGACACAAGCTGTTGAAGCTCCGCCCCCTGTGCCGGGAGCAGCAGCTCATTTGCAATTAAAGGGAAAGACACAAAAACTGTGCGTTTTTGCTCACCCTCAAAAAGTGACAATTTTAACATGCTATATAAAAATATCTGTGGGGTATTGTAACTTCACACACACACTCTGGGGACATCAGAGACTTATTTTACATCTTGTGAAAAGGGCATTACACCTCCCCTTTAAATCTGGCAATTTTACATTTCAACTAATTGTTTTGATTCCCTTGTCACCCCTGTATTAGAAGTGTAAAATCTTTGATTTGTAAGTGTGAATGAGTGTCCTGCTACATGGAGACGGGACACACATTTTGGGGTTGCTTTTTATTTTACAGTACTTGCATTTACATGTACTTACAGTAAACTTACCTAAGAAAGTACTGGGTAATATAAGGTAACAATATGGGTTAAGGTTAGGTTTGGGGGTAGGTTCGGGGTTTCTACCTAGTTATTTATTACGTGTGTGTGTGTGTGTGTGTGTGTGTGTGTGTGTGTGTGTGTGTGTGTGTGTGTGTGTGTGTGTGTGTGTGTGTGTGTGTGTAAAAGCGCTACCCATTTTGGACCATGTTTTTGTAAGGCTGGCAGTAGTGCATGACACCACGAAAATTTCAATAAGCAAATATAGGTTGACATTGACAACACTGCAGAATCAAGACACAACACAATGGAAACACAGCAAAATACCACGGAAATGCTCTCGTTCTTTAGTAATAGGTCTAGCTATTATTAGAGGTAATGGCCTAACGAAATGCAAATGTTGGACTTTTTTTCTTCTTTTTTTTTTTTAACTCTAGTACCAAACTTTTTTTATAACCCCCTTCAACTGCATTTATTGGTTTTGAAATTATTTAAATATTTTATTTATATAGAGATGTGAATTTAAAGCGTTAAAAAGATTGGTGCACTAAAAGCTGTTTAAAATGTTAATTTTGTTAGACCATTATTACCTATTGCACACATTTTAGCTTAAAAGCTTTGTTTACATGCCCGGGAATTGCCAATAATATGTGCAAAGTAAAAAAGCATTGGTATGGTAAAAATGGTAACAAATGTGGATTTCTTTAGTCCATTGCAACTAGTATGAAGCCTGCATGTTAACTTTAACACACGCTCTATGGTGGCTGAGTAACGGCACAGTGAAATGGGCTGATTGGCTGTATTGGCCCATATTCAAGAGTTCATAAAAATATTTTGTTACAGTAAAAACTGCAAAATTATGATTTTTGCTAGATCATCAGACCCTGTATTAAACCCCTTTGCTCATTCAACTGTAACAGGGCTAAATTAATCAAAGAGAAGTGCCGCATTATTAAAGAGGAGGTTCACGCATCAAGTAGAAGATGAATAAGTATTTTAATGCAGCTTCATCACAAGTCGGTTATATTGCAAGGGTCTCGGGTTCTGACTTTCTGAAGTTCTGATCCATAGCCATTAACCAAGGCACTTACATTACGCAAACAAACAACTCATTCACCTCTGCTCTAACTTATTTAATAATCTATTTCTGTTATACTGAAGCTGGCATTATGAAGTATGAATATTGTTTGCTCTAGGACAAATTGCTTGTGATTTTCCACAACCACAAGTCGCTTTGGATAAAAGCTTCTGCTTAATGTAATGCACAGGCTTTATGTAGCGTGCATTTGCTGCATTACTCTTTGAAAACCATTTATATTCCATTTGATCTATTTATTTATTGTATTGTGCACAGAGGGGAGGTTTGGATGAACAAGTTACTTATCTTCAGTGTAAAATGTAATTAATTCAGTTGTTAATTAATTGTATGGTGGATCAGTTCCAATAATCATTTATCCTGAGTCGCACTGCTCTATGCGATCACTCTTTGTAATTGGATGTTCCACTGAATGCAGTGTTTTTGCTGAGTCGAGACTCATCTCTGGACTCTTCCGGTCGAGTTTTGGCTGGCCTCTGTAAAGTGTCTCTCATCTTAATGCTTCTAAGTGAATTGGCTGTCATGTGCAGGAAGAATCAGTGCTGTCGTGATGCCAGAAGTTTCTCAGCATTGATTTTTCCAGCGGGACAGACTGAAGAATTATATCTGCACTTGTGTCGCATTAAAATGAGTCTTATGGGCCGGCTTACTCTTATTCGCCTGCTGTGTTCACCTCTCTGCCATACTAAAACATATTTCTGCAAGGTGTTGTAGAAATGTCATGACTCAGAACAGTGGAGTATAATCATAATTGTGTCCTATCATAATCATAATCATAAAAGCTGCACCAAATGAGTGGTTCACTTCACTTTCATTAACATGTGTTTAGACAGTTTCTGTTTCACACACTGTTTTTGATTAGTATAATATTTGCATTTTTTACCAGTTCTAACAATTGTGTCCGTGTTGTCTTATGTCAAATACTTTCACAATTATAGACTGTTACCATCAACAAAAGCTGTCTTTATATACGGCAAAGGCTGACGTGCATGTTTTATTTACTGTTTAATGCTGCTCATATTGGCATACATGTTACACAACAGTTGCATGATGTAAATAGCCTACATAAAGTATATAAGTTATAAAATAAAAAAACAGGAACTCATTAAAAGGCTAGGGCTGCAATATTATGACAAAAAAAAAAAATCATTATTGTCGATTATTGCGCTTGATGTTGTAATATTGACATTTTGGTAACACTTTGGTAAACATTAGTTAACATGAACTAAAAATGAACAGTTTGGCAACTAACATTAACAGATTATCAAGATTAATGAATACAGTAACAAATGTATTGCTTGTCGTTAGTTAATGTTAATAACACATTAACTAATGGGACCTTATTGTAAAGTGATACATATTTTTTTTGTCCCTTTATCTTCGGTTTGGGGGGTATTTTTGTTCATTTTGATGCCATTTTTTGCCCCTAACCCTGTTAATATCTGCCCCCTGTAAGCGGTTCATCCAGTGTAGTGTGTAGTTGGCAGTGTGTCAGTATTTCTTTCTAATCTCATCCACTCTGTCTTGTCCTCAGACTCGTCTCTGACGGGATGTCCCGTTCCTGACGCCAGCGCCGCAGCCCAGAAGTTGCTGATTCTCGATGCCCGTTCATACACCGCCGCCGTGGCGAACCGTGCCAAAGGAGGAGGCTGCGAGTGTGAAGGTCAGTCAAAATGCTAGCGAAGGGCATTTTTCAAAAATATTGTATTCGAATATTCGGGCTCATAAAAATCAATATTTGTTTATTTAAAGGATTAGTTCACTTTCAAAATTTTGCGGATAATTTACTCACCCCGATGTCATCCAAGATGTCCATGTCTTTCTTTCTTCAGTCGAAAAGAAATTAAGGTTTTATATATATTTTTTTAGAAAATGACTGATCGTTTCGCGAGATAAGACCCTTATTTCTCGACTGGGATCGTGTCGAGACTTTGAAGCTGCATTGAGACGGACATTTGAACCTTCTTTGAACATTGATATAGTTGGTTGCCATTGAAGTCCATTCTGTGTAGAAAAATCCTGGAAGGTTTTCCTCAAAAACCTCAATTTCTTTTCGACTGAAGAAAGAAAGACATGGATATCTTGGATGACATCGGGATGAGTAAATTATCAGCAAATTTTTTTGAAAGTGAACTAATCCTTTAAATGACGTTTAACGAAAACGTTTTTTTTTTTTTTTACGTTTTTGTCACCATTTCTGAACAATCTTATAATTAGGCAATATACACAACAACAAGCTTACTATATATTAAAGTTTTCTTTTAGTTGAAAACATTAAACAGTAGGCCTATGTGTAAACAAAAAATATAAAAAACAAAAGCATTTAAGCTCAAGCAGCAGAACATACACTCGAGTCAGCATATGATTATCGTTTTATATTGTTTCACGTTTATGTTGAGAAAAACAATAATATCCCGCCGCCAGCAATTTATGCTGGAGTGAGAAAACAGACGAGGCAGAGACAACATTATGTGATCAAATACAAACAACTTGTTAACACGCTCCACAGCGCCACCCAGTGAATTTAATTATAACTTATCATGGATTCACTGCATTTACGGCCAGGAAAGCAACATAGTAAAATTCGAATATTCTTCTATTATTCTTCTAATATTCTCGAATATTTTTCGAATAATAATTACAGATCGAAAATTGTAATATCCGTGCACACCCCTAGTCAGGACGCATCAACTCATGATAGTCTCTTGACATTGGTGGACATCACTAGCTGTTTCTATCCACCTATTTTTAATGTGCATTTTAGGATATCGCATAAGAAGTGCTGGATGAATTCTAAAAATTTGCATGAAAAACGTTTGCGCTCAATTTAAGCGGATAACATTTTTTATTCGATAAGAAGACATGCACATAAACAACGATGGAAACACATTTACTGAATAAATCCCTCGATGTGCAACAAAAAACTCGGGTGACTTTGCCTCAACGGTGGATGTGATTGGATAACTGGACTAACCAGCGGACCAATCACATTGCAGCATCTCAGATGTTGGTTTGGTGTTTCTGAAGTCAAAGTCTGTCATCAGAATGATTGGGTTTAATTCCCTCCAGAAGCATCTCACACGAGTGTGTTCCCGAACACCAGCATCCGAACGCAAGAGAACATGACAGCGTTTAGTGTGTTTCGTCTGACGGTCTGAGACGCACTCATTTATGATGGAGGAAAAAAAGGATCACAGTTTCTTCCCAGATTGCAATAATTTCCTTATTATTATATATATATATATATTAATATATATATATATATATATATATATATATATATATATATATATATTGCACAAATTTCCCATGAAGTGATGTTTTGTTCTCTTGAATACATGGGATGAAAACGCTGCTTTATTCTCAAATGTTTTATGCAATATTGCAGTTGTGCGCATCAGTTGAACTCACACCTTTGGATGGAAACACAGCTGTTGTTTGTTTGTTGACTGAAGTCTGTTTTCTCTCTTGTGTTTTTAGAGTACTATCCCAACTGTGAGGTGATGTTTATGGGCATGGCCAACATCCACTCCATCAGAAACAGCTTTCAGTCACTTCGAGCGGTTTGCAGTCAGATCCCAGATCCCGGCAAGTAAGTGACATTAATATACTCTCCCGCTCAAAAGTTTGAGGTTGGTAAGATTTTTTTAATGTTTTTGACAGAGGTTTCTTCTGCTCACCAAGGTGGCATTTATATGATCAAAAATACAGTAAAAATATGATATATTATTACAGTTTAAAACAGCTGTTTTCTATGTGAATATATAGTAAAGTGTAATTTATTCCTGTGATAAAGCTGAATTTTCAGCATCATTACTCCAGTCTTCAGTGTCACATGATCCTTCAGAAATCACTCTAATATGATGATTTGCTGATTTTGATCAATTTAATGCAAAGTCTTAATTTAAAAAAAATTACTGACCACAAACTTTTGTATGTATATTAAATTTAAATAATATATATTCTATTTATATATTTATATTTAAATATATAGAGAAAAAACATTAGCTGAGAAAATAAAAATAAAAGCCTCTAAATGAAGATAATTCAAAGACATTGTGTTATCGTGGCTGATAAGTAAAGAATCGAATGCATAGCAGTTTTCATTAACACTTTACTTAAGAACTTTTTGTACAATGCATTATAAATGTATTCACGATGTACTTTCTAACAATTATTTATGAAAAGGTATGCATTAAAGTTAAAATGCATCGAGTTCAATTAATGCATGATTGAAAATCTGGAATCTGAGGGTGCAAAATAAATCGAAACATTGAGAAAATCTCCTTTAAAGTTGTTCATTTATGTTGGCGATTGTGCTGCATTCACTCACAAAAATACATGTTTTATATATTTACGGTAGGAAATTTACTAAATATCTTCATTGATCATGATCTTTACTTAATATCCTAATGATTTTTGGCATAAAAGAAAAATCTATAATTTTGACCCATACAATGTATTGTTGGCTATTGCCACAGATATACCCGTGCGACTCGAGACTGGTGACGTGATCCAGGGTCACACATCGCATTTTTCTTCAACATCGTGCAACCGTAGTTTCTGCTTGTGTAACCCGAGTCTCGGTTCGCTCTGTCCAGCTGGCTCTCGGCTCTGGAAAGCACCCGTTGGCTCCAGCATCTGTCCGTCATGCTGAAAGCTGCGACTCTGGTGTGCTCTGCGGTGGAGCGCGAGGGACGTCCGGTGCTCGTCCACTGTTCAGACGGATGGGATCGGACGCCGCAGATCGTGGCCCTTGCAAAGATCCTTCTGGATCCCTTCTACAGAACCATAGAGGTACATGTGAAGAAGTGCTGCTCCTGTCCTTTAAAACAGGGGTTTTGGGACTGCAAGAGAGTGACGTAGAAAAGTCTTTTTTGATCTGAAATTTGATTAAAATGTCACCTGTAACCTTTATTTATATAGCGCTTTTTACAATACAGAGTGTTTCAAAGCAGCTTTACAGTGATAACAGGAAAATAATACAACAAAGTTGAGTGTCAAAGTCCAGCTTAACCCATTTGTGCCCACATTTTTCTGAATGGTTTCATGCATAGTCGTGTTAATAGTGTCCTATGTGAACATGTTGTGCATTTATTTTCTCCAGTTTTTAGTTTTTTTTTCTTTTCTTAAAATCCCTTATTTGGTTGTTTGCTTGCATTTCTTTGAGACATAAAACATGGATAACATCTAAAAATTACTTATTAATGGAAAATGGCAACTATAGTTTCCGATGGGCTTATTAAGTGAGTTCAGTGATGGTTCATTTTTGTTGAAAAAAAGTTGTTAATTTAGTTAATTTATCTATACAGTCGCAAAATAAATGTGAATAAGGTATTAAGATAAAAAATAAACATTTTGATTAATATAAATAAATAAATTGTATTACATTTATAAATAAATAAATGCATTTACAGTGCATTAATATAGTAAGTAGAAAAAAAAGTGTATAATCAGTTAATTTTGTTCTTATCCGATAGTGTCAGTGCAGTTAAGTCGATAATATTACATTTGCTACATCTTCTAGATCTCCAGTCATCTTTCGTATCGTGTCCGCAGGGTTTTCAGGTGCTGGTGGAGACCGAGTGGTTGGATTACGGCCACAAGTTTGCGGACCGCTGTGGTCATCAGGAGAACAGTGATGACGTGAGCGAACAGTGTCCGGTGTTCCTGCAGTGGCTGGACTGTGTTCATCAGCTCCTGAAGCAGTTCCCCTGCCTGTTCGAGTTCAACGAGGCCTTTCTGGTACCAAACCTTTGCTTTATCTACAGTAGGGCTGGGCATTGACTCAGATTTCATGTATATATACTGTATATTTGGTCAACAACTGAAAAATAGCATAAGTAATTAGCCAATCAACACATCAGTTGCCTCTTTTAAATGGCAAACCATACCTTAAGAAAGACCAAAACGTTGTTTTAATTAAGAAAATAAGCCTCAGAATTTGAGGCTTATCCCTTAAAACTCATCTTTGATCACCAAAATTACATATTTAAATGTTTTTTCCTTGAAAAAAATTTCTTCATGTCTTAAAATATCTTGAATGTAACTTGACACCCTTGCCTCATTTAGTATGCGTGGTTCTATGAATATGCAAATGAGCCCCGCCTCCACTCACTCACTCAGAGATCCTCTGGTTGACGATCACACGTTGATCTGATTGGTTACAAGGTAGTTTGTGACGTCAGAAACACCAGCGATTTCAAAGCGTGTTTTTGAGACTGTCTTTGATTCACTGCAGTTTTAAGGAGGAAATACTCAGCAATGGTGTCGACTTATGAATTTACACATGCTTTGTCTTAAAGCATATTAAAAACACCACATAGACATATAAACAACATTACAAGCTTAGGGAGTTTCTAGAAAATAAACAGCGTGATTCAGTGCAGCCAGACTACATGGTTCCCATCATAATCAATGAAGCAGTCTGTAGATTCTGAAGCCTGATTGGCTGGATCATGCAGGAAGGATAAATGATCAGTTTATCTGTAGGTCACATCCAGATGTTGTTCTGATTAACTCTGTTGTTGTTGTAGGTGAAGCTGGTTCAGCACACGTACTCCTGTCTGTACGGCACATTCCTGTGCAATAATGCAAAAGAGCGAGAGGCTCGTAACGTCTACAAACGCACATGCTCCGTCTGGTCTCTCCTTCGCACTGGAAACAAGAACTTCCAGAACTTCCTCTATATCCCCTGCCATGATATGGTCAGCACACCTACACACACACACACATAAAGTCATGTCACCTTCATTTGTACATAGGATTGTTTCAGTAATAAACAGGAAAATAACAGAATCAATGATGCAAACGTCATCAAATAAAGCAGCTCTAAAAAGACAATAGTGTCATTATTCAGTTCAGTGTTGATTCAGTTCAGTTCAATAACTGTGTAAGTTCATCAATTATGAAACGAGGTCAGCTATAATCAGCTGTAAGCAGTCAATGTTGCAAAATTTGTTAATTATGATACTTAGGCCCTGTGTCCACCAAAGCATTTTTGCTTTTTAGCATTTTTGCATTTCAGCATCTTTGGCTTGTGTATTTTTCCAATTGTTTTTAATGGGAACGCCACGTTTTTAAAATGCCTGGAGCATTTGGCGTTTTTTTACCGGTCGCCGAGAGTTGAAGAATGTTCAACTTTGGGTAAAACGCAGCGCTCATCACTGTCACTTAATTTAAAACAAGAGCCAGAGCAAATAATTTACATTGTATCGACATTTTTATATAGAAACAACACTATCTGTGAAATGAGATACTAGTAACAAATCAGCAATAAAGCAGCTCTGCAGAAAAGTGTAAAGCAGTGTTATTTTAGTTTAATTTAAAATATTTTGAATTGGCTTTTATTTTTATATTTTTAGTTTTAATGTAAATTTTAGATTAAATTTTACTCATTTCATTGTGCTTTTGTCATTTAATTTAGTTTTTGTTGTTTTTAAATATTGCTATTTAGGTTGATTAGATTGTCAATTTTACTTTTTATTTATTTCCAGTTAATAATTGTAATGCTTCAACTTAAACGTATTTCAGTCAGGCAGCTTTTTTTCTAATAACAGAAATGTTTTTAATATTTTTAGTTAACGATTATAATTATAAGCTTACAACTAGACTCTCAAAAGGCTATTTTAGCTTTAGCAAATATATATAACATATTTTTAATATATATTTTTAAATATATACAGTCAAACCAAAATTTATTCAGACACCTTCAACATTTCTCACATTTTCACAGTTTATTCACTATAGTTTAGAAAATGGTAATAAAATATGAGCAGAACTCAGTTGATATTTGACTGGTTTTGTCCATCCTTCTGTTAGACCGTCTCACACATGAATTATGTTGAATATCTGTCAGCTGTTAAATTTAACTACACAATTAGATAATACCAGTTTAGCTCAACCAATCACCAAGCAATGCTTCATTTTGTTCAGTCTGTGTGTAAAAAGAGCATTAGCAATTAAAGAAAAAACACTTCAGCAAAACATGATCAGCTCAAAGTGTCCGAATCATTTTTGGTCCCAAATTTTTATAAATGTTACTGGTAGTCACTGTATGAAGACCTTTTGGGTATAATATGTCACAGTTTACTTTATTTTGTAATCCTCACTTACATAAATGAACTATAGTGTTCTGCACCCACTAGTAAAAAAATATATAAAAATATATCTGGTGTCTGAATAATTTTTGGTTTGACTGTATATTTTAAAGTATTTTAGAGCTAAACAATTTATATTTACTATAGAAATTTCTATAACTTTGTACGATTTGATTAATTTCTGTGCCTTTTCCAAACCTGGAAATTCTGCAGATATTTTAAGAGAACTGTAAAAGACATACAAATTTCCAATTTATTTTTGTAATGCCCAATAAATGTCTTGGATTTAACGCCACAGTCACCGTGAAGACGTTGGTGTGTGTGACGTCTGTGATTTCCTCTGTTGCAGGTTTTGCAGCCCGTATGTCACACGCGGGCTCTTCAGTTGTGGACGGCCGTTTATCTGCCGACGTCATCGCCGTGCACCGCAGCCGAAGACGCCATGGAGATCTACCTGAGCCCGTCGGCACAAGGAGAGGAGTTCACCTCGCGCTCGCTCGACAGGTGACCGCTCGCATGCAGCTCAGTTAACTGCAGATTACACTGCTTCACAATTACACTTGTCTGCATATTGCTTCGAGAAATCTGTATTTCGCCAAGTACCAAACAACTCTCCCGAAAGTAACATTGTGATGCAAAGGTTTCAGGTTTCAGCAGACTTTCTGCCAGTAAATTACAGATTGCAGGGCTGTCAAGTGTCAGTATTTTATTTTGATAAGGCATTAAATCATTTTTAAAAAGCATTAAATGTTGTATTTTTTACAAAGCATTAAGTTTGTTTTACTTTTTTTATTAAACAAAAGGCAAAGTATTGTTATAAAGCTTTATTATTATTTATATTAAAGTATAAACAAAAAACTTTTTTAATAAAATATTGTTTGCTTTACTTTCCTTGGTAACATTTTGAATTTTTTTTTTACAAAATCATTTTAAGTGTCAGTATTTTTGTTAAACAAAAACCTTAAACAAAAGTATTTTTTTATAAATCATTAAATATTGTTTATTTTTATAAAATATTTAGTTTGCTTTACTTGCCCTTGTGACAAAATATTTATGAGCTATTATTTTTATTAAACAAAAAGCAATGTTATAAAGCTTTATTATTATATATTATTAATGTATATTTTGTAATATATATTGTTATTAAGCTTATATTTATAAAAATATTAATGTATTAATTTTTTATACATTTAATATTTTATTTTTTATAAAGCAATGTTTGCTTTACTTGCCCTGACACATTTTTCTGTTTTGTTTTAACAAAATATTTAAGTGTCTGTATGTTTGAACAAAAAACAAATAATTTTTAATGAAGCATTATATAATTTGTATAAAATATTAAGCTTGCTTTACTTGCCTTATAAATATTTTGCTAAAAAAAACATTGAAAATGTCACTAAGAGACAGTATTTTTGTTAAACAAAAAGTATTTTATGAAGCATTAAATATTTTTTATCAAATATTTTTGTTTTATTTTTATAATACATTTAGTTTGCTTTACTTGCCTTTTTTTTTTGCAAAATATTTTCAAGTGTCAGTATTTTTAAGTCTTAAAAATAACACCTATTTTCCTTTTAAAATAATTGTTGTTAATCTAAAACTTGTTTGTTTATTGTATATTATGAAATATAAACCTTATTTATAAACAGTTATCAATGAGTCGCTATACTGAGATGCTTTGAGTTGTGTGTTCAGATTCTGCCCTCTTGTGGAAAACTGAAGCACATTGACATTGTGTGTTTTTCCATTCACTCAGGCTCCCCAAAACACGGTCGATGGACAACTTGGTGTCTGCTTGTGAGAACGGCGTGACGCTCACTCGCACCTCAAGTGACCCTAACCTGAACAAGCACTGCCAGGAGGGACGGCCAGCGCTGGAGTCCAATCAGCTGTTGGCGATCCAGGACACGTCGATCACTGGATTGGTCAGCGATGAGCAGGAGTTGGAGACGTGTGAGGAATTAGGTTCTTCGATCTCTTGCGAGCAACATGAGGATGATGTAAGGGTGGAGCCTTGTTTGACAACCCAGCCACTGCCGTCTTTGCCCCACCCCTTAGCATTAGATCAGGCCCCGCCTCTTCCTGTTTTAAATCAAGCCCCGCCTCCAATCCCAATCAGTCCCCTCCCACCTTTACCGCAGGAAGAGGAAGTCAGGACTGCAGAAATCACTTCCACACCCTCAAATTCACCTTCTCTTTGTAATGGCTTTGCACACGTAGAAAACACTAGCAGCTCTTTGAACTCCGAGCTTGAACACTTTTCTCCAATGGAGGCGTCCGTGGAGACGCTAACGGAGCAAAGCGCCATCGCTCCAGCTAGGATTGAATCGCACATCCCTGTTGAAGCAAAAAAGACTGAGGCGTTAAGAAATGGAGAACTTGTTTCTGTGAGAGAACGGCCACCCCCTGCCGACTACGCCAAAGCAGCGCGGCGTCTTATTTCCCAAAGCCAGTTGACTGATCTTTCCCTACTTGGCTCCCAATGGGACAGCGTCCAGGGCCTTGTCCAGTCGGCCTGCGGTGGTGCCATTCAACACGGGAGCTATCATGGCCGTCGATTGGCAAACAAGCTTCTTCGCACCCATGGCGTAAGTGCAAACGGTGGGCCGTGTTGTCGTCGGGACCCTTTGCGCACTCCTGGAAGTCCAATCCAGTCGGGTTGGTTTTCCGCCGTGAAGAACTCAAGCTACGCTGCGCTTTGTTCCTCAGCCGCCTCTTCGTTAGCAATGGGACCGTCCTTCCGGCAGCTTCTACCCTCCCATTCTTCACCCTCCTCAGGCGGATCTCTGGCTCCATCTCAGACGCCCGCGTACCTGGACGATGACGGTTTGCCGGTGGCGGTGGACGCGGTGCAGCAGCGGCTGCGACAGATCGAATCCAATTACAAACAGGAGGTGGAGGTGTTGAGGCGGCAGGTTCGACAGCTCCAGCTCAAACTAGAGAGCAAACAGTTCTGCACGCCGCCCTCCGAACCGGACGTCGACTATGAGGATGATATCGTAAGTCTATGTTCCCACATATGCACGTTTCCTATCAGACCGGTGTATGGACATGCAAACTGATTTCAATGAAAGTGAATTTATCATGTGGGTAAAACTCTTCAGTTTTATCAAATATAAGGGTATTAAAGGGGTGGTATAATGTCCTTTTCACAAGATGTAAAATAAGTCTCTGATGTCCCCAGAGTGTGTGTGTGAAGTTTTAGCTCAAAATACCCCACAGATATTTTTATATAGCATGTTAAAATTGTCACTTTTTGAGGGTGAGCAAAACAGCTTTAAATGCAAATGAGCTGCTGCTCCCGGCACAGGAGGCGGAGCTTCAAGAGTGGAGCTTGCATTGAGCATTGTAACTTTGCAGATGTTTATGCTCAAACAGCAACATTACACACTAACTAAAGTTAGAAAAGTGAAATCATAATCAACCACCCCTTTAAAGTCTTAAATATCTTAAATGGTATAACAGAAATCTTAAATATAATTTTAAGAGGTCTTAAATTTGGGAATGTAAAAACAGAAACAGCCTACTAATTTTTATATGATTTAATTAAATGTGTTTGAGTAAAAAATAATACAAATTTTATTAAAAAAAAAAAAAAAAACTAAACAGCTCTCTGAACTCCTAGGTCGACCACTTGAATATCACAGAGCGGATTGTGGACACAATATCGCCTGTTTTTGCTCTGTTTTGCCAACAAAAATAGCTTCAAACAAAGCCACAGCAGAACTGTTGTGCATCTCTGAGCAGTGTTTCATCACTGAATGAATCAGACCATTTAAATGAATCTGTTGAATGAATGATTTAATGAATCGACGATTAACAGTGACTTGCCGCCACCTACTGGTAGTTTTAGTTTTATATGTAAAGAATTTTTGGGGATTTATTGGCAATAAATCCAAATTGTTTAATATTTTTTGAGAGTCTGATTACAAAAACAAAAGTCTCACCATTAAAAGTCATGCCCCAAGCACACAATTATAGTGATGTCCTATATAATTTTATACAGCCTATTTGACAGACTTGTTGCACTTAACTGTGTTTTCCTTTTTTGAAGTGATTTAGATTTATCGGCTAATATATCAGTTAGTGGCTTTCAAATATAAAGAGTTATCGGAATTTTTCATATCGGTGCAACCCAAACATTTATGCATTTGTAACTGCAGGTTTAATGTATTTGTCATGTTTTTGAAAACTCTCTTCTGATCACCAAGGCTGCATTTATTTAATAAATACAGTAAAATATTGTGAAATATTACAGTGCAGTGTTTGATTGACAGGTGTGTAGCTGCTACTTTAGGATGCATTCGTGTTTTCACTGCAAATGCGATGCTCACATGCATCTCAATACCAGGTGAATAACGGGGTCTGCATTGAGTGTCTTCTGTGTCTCGCCCCTCCAGACGTGCCTGCGGGAGTCAGACGGCAGTGATGAGGAAGACTCTCTGTCCAATCACAGCGAGGATCGCTTCAGTGAGGGCAGCTGGGACCGCGTCGAGAGGAAGGACACCGAGGTGAGGGATCCACACTCTTTCCTAACGCCTGTTTCACACATACTCCGTTTGCAGTGCGTATTCGTTTCCGCACCCGTGTTAACCGGTTACAGCATTCACACTGCGCGCAGATACGGTCCGTCAATGCGTTCCTGGATCGGTGTGTATACAGCAGTGCAGAGACTGTTATTTCTGCTGTGCTGCATGCGCTAAACTAAAGGGATAGTTCACCCAAAAATGAAAATTAGCCCATGATTTACTCACTTTATAATGGGAGTGAATGGGCATCATTTTTTTGTGACCATTCGAGTGCATCTATCCATCATAAAAGTGTCCCAAACGGTTGGTGTAAGAAGAAATATCCATATTTAAAACTTTATAGGCTAAAATAGCTAGATTCCACCAGGACATTTTTTAATATAACTCTGATTGTATTCGTCTGAAAGAAGAAAGTCATGTACACCTAGGATGACTTCAGTGTGAGTAAATCATGGGCTAGTTTTAATTTTTGGGTGAACTATCCCTTTAAAGTGACGGCACATGGTCCGTGGTCAAAATAAACACAGTTTGACATTAAAATGTCGTTATCTCACCATAAATGCGTTTAATTAAATTACACTGCTATTTTTCACAGTCATATTTTTACTTTAAGCCTGGGGTAAAGCACAGAAAGGCCAAACACTTGCCATGAGTAGCAAAAATAACTGATGCGGTCAAAGTTTAAATATTTATTATTGTGAAATGCACGGTTTGTTATTTTGTGTGGGCAAGGCATCTCCGCATGAAGTGATAATCACGTGACCGGCTGGTGGTCCGAGAACTACACAGAACAAGAACGCTGCACAATTGATGACACTCGCCATTGAAGTGAAGAAACAAAGCATGAGAGTCAGCTGTTTTTGTCAATTGTAAGTTTTAATTGACTATTTGTGATTTTAACATAAGAAAGGTACGTTTAAATGTTTTTGCCACTTGCTCAAGCAAATGTATATATATATATATATATATATATATATATATATATATATATATATATATATATATATATATATATATATATATATATATTAGGGCTGTCAAACGATTAATCGCGATTAATCGCATCCAAAATAAAAGTTTGTGTTTACATAATATATGTGTGTGTATGGAGTATAATTATTTTCTATATATAAATACACACACATGCATGTATATATTTAAGAAATATTTGCATGTATATACTGTGTATATATATTTATATTATATATAATTTATATTATATATAAATATTTTATATATAAATAACACATTTTTCTTAAATATATATGCATGTGTGTGTATTTATATATATAAATAAATAAAAGTAATGCATTGAATAATATTTGTTTAAATTTAGTGTTTAAACGTGAATAAGTCTATGAAAGACTGTATAACTGTACTGTGTACAAAAAGAGAATTGCAATTGCAAACTTTAGTAACAACTTTTGGATTTGAAATAAAAATAGTGAGTAAATGTTGTGTTTGTGGTATACAGCGGATCAGTTGCGCACTACAAACGGAGTGTGTGTGAAACAGGCGTAATGCCCCTCAGTTGTTCTCAGTGCTCCACACACACACTGCAAACGGAGTGTGTGTGAAACAGGCGTAATGCCCCTCAGTTGTTCTCAGTGCTCCACACACACACTGCAAACGGAGTGTGTGTGAAACAGGCGTAATGCCCCTCAGTTGTTCTCAGTGCACCACACACACACTACAAACGGAGTGTGTGTGAAACAGGCGTAATGCCCCTCAGTTGTTCTCAGTGCACCACACACACACTGCAAACGGAGTGTGTGTGAAACAGGCGTAATGCCCCTCAGTTGTTCTCAGTGCTCCACACACACACTGCAAACGGAGTGTGTGTGAAACAGGCGTAATGCCCCTCAGTTGTTCTCAGTGCTCCACACACACACTGCAAACGGAGTGTGTGTGAAACAGGCGTAATTCCCCTCAGTTGTTCTCAGTGACACTAATATCCTGGTTCCCGTGTCTCAGGTCACCAGATGGGTCCCGGATCACATGGCTTCTCACTGTTTCAACTGCGACTGCGAGTTCTGGATGGCCAAGCGTCGGCATCACTGCAGGTGGGTCTCGTCCTCAGACCCCTCACACACCACACACACTGGACTGCACTGACCGCCTGTGCATCATGTGTAGAGAGCAGAAATGATTGAACAGCTGAACATGACTTGCTGATTGTATTTAGTAAATGTACTGAATTTCACAACAATTGATTTATCACATATAATTAAAATAACTCATTTAATCAGTGCTTATAAGATTAAAGAGTCCTGTTTTTGATGCTTGTACGTTGTTGTTTTTTATTATACATTTGTCAGATTTGATTTTAAACTTTGATAGAATATTTGATTGGATTAATAGCATCGTATTTGATAAAATATAGAATTTATAGATTAATATGTGATTGGTTGGTTAATTTTATTATTAGTATTATTGATATACTGTTGAAGTATTACTAATATTTCAGATTAGCTCTTATTTATTATATACTTTAATTTGTTTAGCTTTTAGTAATTGTGTTACTTGCTTTGAACATTTTTATAGTTTTTTTTTATATCTAAATATTTAAATAAATATTTCTATTTAGTTTATTTTTAGTCATTTTAGTACTTCAACTTAGTTGAAAGTGCAAGTTTATCATGTAATATTTATAATTTATTTTAGCTTTTTCAATTTTCCGAATACGTTTTTGAATAGTTTAAGTTAACAAGAACAACACTATTTATAGTGCATGTCATTGATTAGTTTGTTGGTTTACTGTATTTGAATTTAGGATTTATATGTAATCGCTTGGTTAATTTATAGAATATTAGTTTAGTTTTATAGCCAGTGTTAGTTTTAGTATAATTTATAGTATTATTACTATTTTGAATGAGCTTTTTTAGCTTTCGTTAAGGTTTTGCAGTTTTGTTGCTTGCTTTTTTTAGTAGTTTTGTTAAATATTTCCATTTTAGCTTTTCATTTTTGTTTCAGTTTTAGTTCATCAACTTAAAAAATTACAATTAGAAATGTTGCTACTTGGTTACTAACTGAAAGAAGTTTAAGTTTTTCATCTAATATTGATATTTTGTTTTTGCTTTAATTACTGGAAACATGTTAGTTAACAAGAACAGCTCTACTTGCATGTATGGCACATATGATTAATTGCTTGATTGCTTGATTGATTGATTGTGTGGTATTCTGGCAGGAACTGTGGTAACGTGTTTTGTAAAGACTGCTGCCACCTGAAGCTGCCCATCCCAGACCAGCAGCTTTACGACCCGGTTCTGGTGTGCAACACCTGCTACGACCTCCTGCTGGAGTCCCGCACGCGAGAACTACGCTCACAACAGCTCAAGAAACCCATCGCCACTGCGTCCAGCTGAGACGGCCAATCACAGCGCGCGTGTGCAGACAGATGCCCGTCATTTAGAGGAAGAGCTGCTCTCGGCCTCCTCCCCCCCAGACGCACGAGGAGGGCGATTTTGAGTCCAGATCCGCTGAGACTGATCGACTTGAGGAAGAGGATGGATGAAGTCCTGAAAAAAAACGAGCGCGGTTTGTGATGGAGGGGCGTTTTGAAAGTGAACTGATTGAAAGCTTCTCTGGTTGAGGACATAAACCGAACCCATCTGGGGTTCAGATGCACAGAGAGGCGTTTCTTCATCTCAAAAATCATCTTGTCACACACACACGGCCCCTTACACATCACCAATGAAACACACACACACACACACACGTAGGACAATCACCTCCTCCCCTCAAAGCCCCATACGTGTCCATCAAGAGGCTCACTATTTAAGATGAAAATCAAGCTGCTACACTATTTAAAAATGAAATAATTCTACTTTTGTATCCTTATTATTTTGTGCACTATGGAGGGGATTCGAGACCAAAATGGAGAAATCTGCAGTTGTTTACTTGCTGTTGTCTGCTGATATGAAGCTTGAATGTATAATTTGGTTTCATTTGTATTGTTTTGGAGAGGTTTCTGGGCTGCCGTTACTGAACAAGCTGCCGGTTTGCATTGCTTTGATTGCAGTTTTGTGGTGTTAATGGGGCAGTGCACAGAACGGATGTATTTTTCTTGAGCTTTTTCTTTTATTTTCAGCCACTCCCTTCAAAACGGCGCTTTAGCTGAACTGTGAAATGTTCTTTTCACTCTCATTTTATGTGAAACAAACACACACACACACACAACTAACTTTTAAATGCCAAACTCAAGTTCCCAACATGTCAGTAATATATAGACTTCCATCATGTTCATCTGGCTGGTTGAGCGTCTGTAGCAGAAAGAAAGAAAGAAAAACAGAACAAGCTGAACATTTATGCACCGTTAATGTGTATGTTGTTGTTGTTGTACGTTACGGTAAAACTATAGCCATGTTGCACTGCTCTATTTCAGAATCTTTAGCCAGAATACTAGTGTACTAGTTTCTTTTCTACAACTTCATCTGAATAAACCAATGACAGTAATTTTACAACATCTTGATTTAATCTCACAAGTTGGAACGGGTGGATCATTGGAAACTGAAAAAGGACTTTTGCATTCGAGGGTTTCACGTCTTTGTTCGCTCCTGTTCTCAAAATGTGTCTTGTGAACGTCACACAATAGAAATGCATATTCAAAATAAGTGCTATGCTTTATTTTCCCGCCCTTTCTTTCACGTCGTCCGCGTCTTCAGGCCCGGTTCCCTTCATTCATTGTGTGTTTTTAATGGTGAACCTCTCAACAGTGCCATGTGTTTTTGTTTTGTTTTTTCTTATGGATTCACCGTGTAACTTTAACATGTTCAGTGGTACAATAGCTAGATGCTTAACAGCGAGAAAATGATTGGTTGAGAATCGATGTTGGGATAAAACAGGATAAAACACTGCTTTGCTTTTTTTTTTTTTTTTTGTCTGATGGTTTAATTTTTCATTTTCATTGTGTTTAATGAAGGACACATTTTGAGTTAAAACATTAAAAAGGAACCCAGAAATGTGATGTATAGTTATTTGGTCTGTAATAGTGGCTAAAATCTGTCACTTAGTGAATAATTGTTGTAAAGATATGCATTGTACAAGTTCAATCCCATGGGTTAAATAAAAAGATACGTCTTTATCAGCCATCTGTGTCCAGTGTTAAAGTGTAACTTTAAAGAACCGCTTTTTATTACAATGCAAATG
Source organism: Squalius cephalus (assembly GCF_949319135.1). Lineage (NCBI taxonomy): Eukaryota > Metazoa > Chordata > Actinopteri > Cypriniformes > Leuciscidae > Squalius > Squalius cephalus. Next base: position 48,156,513 of record NC_137126.1, on the reverse strand, counting down.
CAAAATTATTTACTTGTGAATTTCTCGGCCCATGAGCGTCTCGGAGAACGTAGTTTATTCTTGCATCCAGGAACAATACATCATTATGACTAAATTATGCCATATGATATATATAATTATGACATTGTGATTGTTGTCATGTCATTATGACCAGGAAGTCAACAGCATTATGACTAAAAGTTTATTAAGTATTTCCTCCTAAAGCAAGGCGGTATTTGATAGCAGACTGGTGGGCGTGGCCTTGGATGGCAACATGCCCAGTGCATTATGGGTGTTGAAGTTTTCCTATCTATTTGCCAAAAGGGAAGAAACTAGTCCTTTTTTCCTGTTTTCTGTAGTCAGGAAGGACTGATATCAAAAACGTTTTTCGCCTTTCTACTGTATAGGCAGCCAAGTTTTATTAATCTCATTTTGCCAGTGGTGAGGTATGGATATTCATCCTCTTTCCATTATGAATTTGTTCAAAATCATGCTGTGTATGGAGCTTGAATACTAAAATAAGCTATTAGCATTTTTTCTTTTAAATGCAGCCATTTATTATTTTTAACATTTACATTTAAAACAAAGAAAATCCTGTCATCAAGACCTGTACAGCTTCTGAACTTTTACAGCGTTTATTAATTGGTTTGTTCACTGCATTTATAAATAATAAAGGATACAAAACTTGATTAAAAAAGGTAACGCTTTACAATAAGGTTTCATTTGTTAACATTAAATACATGAACCATTGACGGATTTTGAGATGACGTACTGCATTAAATCCAATGTCTAGTGGATGCATGCTTTATTATCTCCCAAACGGATCATTTCCAGTTCTGCGAACTTTGGTTTATACTACTCGTGTGCTTAAAGTCTATGCAAAACGTAAAAAGGACATTATAAATCAAGCTATCTTAAAAATTAGGAAATGGGGCGTAAATCAATCAAGAACTTTGTGGGATCCTAAAGTTAAGCCAAAGGGTCTCTTAGGTGGTCATTTGAACATACAAAGTATAATATCAAAAGGTGATCATCCTTCATTCATCATCCTTTACTGGACTTTAATTGAGATTTTCTTTGGTTATCTGAGACAAGGCTTCATGTAAACCGCATCAGCAGCATTAGAGACCTGGTTTTATTATAACTTTTTATTAGACCTGGAGTTATTATTAATGTGAAAACTGGTAAATCGCTTGGTCAGATTTATGGATTTGGAATGTATTGGTCTGAATCTTATTCTGTCACCACAAATGTCCTTTGTATTCATTTTAATTTATCATCCTCCCTCTTCTAATAGTCGTTTTTATGAAAATTTTAAACAATTATTAAAACTGTGACATTTTAGGTGTCAGGTGAGAGAGACTCAAGAAGAAGTGACAACATGTAGAAGCAACAGGACATTTCTGAATGGTTAGTTGATGAATTTATGAAGCTGATGTGTAGTTATCTTCTAGTCATTGATTAGCATATTCTGTCTTGATAATCTATAAGTCGTGTTCAGGGGGCGGGGTTTATGTAAATTCTAGGGTTGGTGATGTCACTAACCCGGGAGGAATGTGGTGTAGTCTCTACCAGCCGTTTGTTGTAGTCCTTAAAAAGAGATTTCTTTAAAAGCAAATATCTCCCTTTGCTTTGAACTTTGAGCGTTGTAACTTTGCAGATGTTGTTTATGCTCAAACAGCAACATTACACACTAACTTAAGTTAGACAAGTCAAATCATAGTCAATCACCCCTTTAAAATCTTTTAATATGTTAACAGGTCTCTCTGAACACAATTTGATTTAGTGGCTAGAAAAGTAATCTAGTAAGAAATTTAATTCATTAGCTAGGAAATATGATTCTTATGGCATCCCAAAACAAACTAGATGATTTCAGAAGTGCGGTTCATCAGATTAAATTAGGTGATTTATTAATAGGAAAAGACAGTCTAATATTCTCCAAAAAATTAGAGAACACTATTAAGTTGCAAATTTAGCCATTCAAATATTAGGGTTAATTCAGATATTTTAAAAATGACGAAAGAACTGGATCTTGCTTTAAAAACTACTAATAGATCAAAGTTAAGTCATGATAGATAACATTGTGTTATGTTAAAGAGCAAGGTGGTAAAGACACTTTACTATTTTTGAATTAATTAAAAGGAAATAAAAACGAAGAAGATAGACGTCACTTGAATTGATAGTGAATGGGAAGCTGACTAAGAATTCAGCTGAAGTGGCTGAAGCACTTAATCATTATTTTACTGATTCTGTAGTCACAATTTTCCCCTTGAGTAAACAGAAATGTGTCTAGCTAATACCGAGGAACAAGGCTGTCACTGAATCAGACAATAGCATCTCTTAAATCATCCAGAGCAAAGGATAAGGATATGGATGCAGTAATGCTTAAAGAGCTCAGTGAGTCGCTAGTTAATCTTACCAGCAACATGATCAACCTTAAAGGGATACTCCACTTTTTTGGAAATAGGCTCATTTTACAACCAGACAGTTTCTGGTCTCATTGACTTCCATAGTATATTTTTTTTCCTACTATGGAAGTCAATGAGACCAGAAACTGTCTGGTTACTGATATTCTTCTAAATATCAGAAACTCGGCTGAATGGATTCGAAAACGGTAAAACTCAACTGTTTAACTTGTGACAGGCGATGTAGGACACCGTATCATTGCATTCAGACCGAGAGCAATGATTGGATGAACATTTGTTGGTCGTAAGACTTCCACAGAAGATATATGTACATTTTTATTTTAATTTAGAACACTTCTATAATTGATTGCTAGTTTCAACCAGTATAACAAAAAGTGTTAATGAAAAACATTGCCTACCCTATCTTTATTTTAAATTCATATTATGTATTATATTCATTTTAAAAATGGTATAAGGGAATGAGGCATTTTTTCTTCTCTCATTTATGCCACTGTTTGTCAGTTCTCATGTTTCTTTGATGCTATTTTTGTGATTTTTATTGATTGTTTCCCCTAATTTATGCCATTGTTTCATTGTTTGTCAGTTCTCATGTGTCTTTGATGCTATTGTTCATTCATTAGCATTGTTGCACCAGTGATTCAGCAGGAGGATTCGCTGTATTAGACAGTGAATGTACAAGCGACGTAGTTTCACCAAAGATCATCTCTGGTTTCGCTTCTATTTGATAGAAAGAAGGACTAGTAAACTTAAGAGACACGTCATTCTTAGTGTGTAGCATTTTATCAACATTATAAGGGCAACAAAGACCTTTTTTATTATCAAAGGGCCATACAGGAGGAGGAATCAATAGCCGCGTTTCCACTGTCGGGCTGCTAGTGCGTGCCAGGGCCAGTCGCGTTTCCACTGTCACTTCCAGGGCTTGATCGGGCCTCGTCGGGGCCAACGGACAGTTTCTGGCCCCCCAAATACCTTGGTCCAAAGCGGGCCTGGTCCGACAGTGGAAACGCGGATAATGAGGTTCATTGGGTGTTTCTCAAAACCAAGAATGCAAAGAAAGGACTTGTGTTCTTGGGGAGAACGCTCTTGCTAGTTGTTCTTGGAAGAATGAACTCACAAGGTGTCGAGCACACAGAACGCCGCTGACAGTTTGAGACGATGTGTTCTTGCTGGTATTGCGCAATAATACCCCCGCACAGACGCCGTCTGCAGTGCCCAAACATAACGAGAATTATTGACGATAACAGCCAGGCTTTACCGCCTAAGCCTACCCTCAGCTCAAGAGATTACTCTACAACTGTACACTAATATATATTCATAACAATAAAGCTACTACGCTGGAGATTCTCACTTCGAAAACGTTTGAGTGCATTTTCGATTCGCCATAAATTTTCGAAAAATGCCAATATTTGAAATCTAACGTACACAGTTGATTTCTCACATCAAATGTTCTCAGAATTGAATTTAGTGATGAAATAGCGTACGAATTTGTAGAAAAACGACTTGCTGTATTGACCTCTCGTTCCTCGAATGCCGAAATGAGTGCTGGGATATTTCTGCCGTCAAGTGCTCTGTTCCAGTCCACTTTTAGACACGCACTTGCAAACTTCCCTATGCACTTCCCCTCGGGGGAATCCCTGCCGCCATTTTGAAGTGCCTTCCACTTCGTGAAGTGGACGAGGGAAGTTTATATGGACAGACCCTCGTTCCCTCGATTTTGACCGAGGGAGCGAGTCCGCTTCAAATGTACACTTCAGGCACCTATATGTCCCACAATGCAGTACGATTGTGACGTCACCACATATATCGTCTAATCACCACCACACAGACAAATCTATGATATATTAATTATAATTTTTTTAATTTAAAACAACCCAAACACACCTATAAACATTTGGATGCTGCATTAAACAAATTCTTAAAGGGAAAATTTTTTAAATAATAAATCAACTCCACAGCTGATTCCAAGCGATGAAGGGCTTAGGACGTTCCAGTTCAGCCCATTGCAGTTTCCGCCAGTAGTGGGCACTCGCAATGACGTACATCCGAGTGAACGAGACGAAGGGAAGTTAGCGAGTGAAGGGCATGACAATTTTGGACTGGAACGCAGCAAAGTTCACACAAAAACCGTTGCATCCTCGGTTTGATGGGCGTGTCAAGAACACTTCCGGGATTTTTAACCGTTCTTGCCAAAATGCAAACTTGTGGACGGTACTTGGGCAGCGACTGATGACGTTTCACAAGTCCACAAGAACACAAGTACAGACAAGAACGCATATTGAGAAACGGCCATTCTCATGTTACGCAGCACGCTTGAGCCTCAGTTAGAACCACTGAGGTTTGTTCTCACGCACTAAGGCAAGTATGTTGTTGAGCTTCTGTTTATGTTCGCTGATCAATGTTCATTTGTGAATAAAAGCCTAAATTCGAAATGTTCAACATATAAAGTGATCGAGTCTCTTCTTCAGAAAGTTTGGACCAAACTGCTCAATTCATATGGATTCGGTTTTTTACGATCTCTTTATGAACTTTTTGAAGTGAAGTGTCAATGGAGGGACAAAAATCATTCAGATTTCATCAAAAGTATCTTCATTTGTGTTCTGAACGCTTTTTGACTTTCTTCCCACATTAATTTCACACGTCTAGTACAATTATGTGGTTTTGTTTTATTAATACAGTGTATACTTTTTCCTTGATATACCCCGAAAGAATGGAAGTGAACTGTGACAACATGCCCCATAGGTGTTGCACATTGTAACATGACCATATGAGAGCTAAATGCTATCTGATCTAATAAAATAAAAAAATAACACAAACTAAAATATTTTCTCAATAACATACAATTATTAACTTTTTCAAATAAAATAATGGCATTTTTTAATAATTAAAAATAAACAAATTTTTGAGTTTGACAATGAACACACCAGAAAACACTGCTATACAACATAGTTCAAAACATAATAATAATTCATTTCTGAACACTGACTCTCAGTCTTCACCTTTTTCTCAATAGAATTCATAAATGTATCGAATAGAATAGCAATAGTTCTAACAAGGGCTCACTGTAAAGCAGTGTGACAACATGCCCCACCAGCACAACTGGGATTTAAACCCGACTAGTGTCTTCTGCCAGTAAGCAAAGCTTTAAGAACTATATCAACTGTTAAATAACATATTGGATATTAAAATAATATCAGATTTGTCTCATTTGAAATAAACACAAAAAAATAGAGATGACAAATTAACATAAGTAAGAATTGTACTTTTGCTATGGTTAAATAAATGTTAAGTGATATCTTCAAAAGATTTCAGAATTTTGGCACATTTATTTCTCTATATAGTGTTGATATGGCAACTAGTAAACACACTAAGTTTCGTTACGCTACAAAGTTCCGTCATGTGTGGAAGTTAGTGGCGGAGATTTTGATTCTTTCAAGAGATTCGTTCATTTTCAGTTCGTTCACCAAAATGATTCGTACAGATTCGTTCAGTGACCATTTCTTCATATTACATAAAAAGAGTGTCTTATGTGTTATGACTTAAGTCTACTTGCTACAACAACAAAAAACTGATTTGTCTTTATTAAGATGTGTGCCTAATCTACTCATTAAATGAATAAAATACGTCTAAATAAGTGGTTCAGATGACCAAAGCACAAGGTTTTCTTGCATAATTAACATTTTAATTGTTTGGTCAGACATTTACACATTCATAAATCTGGGATGTTGTTAAACGTTGAGTTATGTTCTGTATGTTAAATATGAATATAAAGAATCGTATGTGCACAGTAGGGCCTATAACTGTACTTTGCATCCACTTTCTGCTGATTGATTGCTGAACGAGATTGACTCACATGCTAATTGCTAAATGACGGTGTAATTTACAACTAGCCCCGCGTTACGTTGTGCCCCACTATTAAATTATAGATTTTTTTTGGGTGAACCAACCCTTTAACACAGACAGGGTTCCCACACCTTGGTTAACTTCAAAATCAATCCAATACCCTCAAATTCAAGGACTTAATGTGGGGACATATTTGTTTTGTTCAAGTACAACACAAAGTAGCCTACCTCGGGAAACACTAACTAACACATAAATGCTCGTAACTAACGTAAATTAAGCAAGCTAGTATTCATATACACCCATTTTCTCCACAGACTGATGAATTTTAGTGAACACCGAATGGAAGAATGCACAACGAGCTTAAACAGTGATCCAGAAGTCCCACGAAGTCTTCAATATCACTAGGCTACCGACATTTGTATGAGTTTATAAGAGCACAGTTATAAGCAAAGCAAGGCTATAAAAGCGGACTGAGTTTACCTGTTCGGCGTGATGACGTTTTTTTGGTCATCGACAGCCTCCGTAGTCCCATTTTAGACACTTTTTCAAGACACATATTATATAACAGCTTAAAAAAATCACGACTGGGGTATTTACTGATGTATTTTACATCGAGAAGTTATACTTATGAGAAGTATACTGAGCTTGTGTCCACCACAGACCTTATTTCAGCCATTTAACCAAAAACCCATGGACTTCGGGACAATAGAAACGAAAGTGCTAAAATGCTAACTCGTTTTGGACTACAAAATTTACGTCATACCTGCACCACTTTACTAAAGAATTGTTAAAATCCCTGAGAGAAAAGTGAATGGAAAAAAATACATCTCGAAACAAGAAAAAGTGGACGATCACTGATGTGCTCACAAAACTTGATGTAGGCCTAATAGAAAATAGCCAATAAATCTGAATCAAAATGAGCTTTATTGCCAAGCCTTACACATACGATGAATTATGCACAGACAGCGAAAATAAACAGATAATAAACATAAAAATACACAATATACAAAACAGACAATGTGCTCTACTGTATGTGGGTCATTGACGAATAAGGTTTTTAAAAGTGTAAAAAAAATAGAATGGAGATATAACTATATTTGAAACCCTTTTTTTAGTTTACCTAGGTGTTAACAATAAGATTTTGTGGTTTGTACAATCAATTAACACTGTTTTTTGTCATTTTTTACCAGACGGAAAAAATGTCACCAAAAAAGTCATTCGGTTTAACCACTGATTTGAAAGTTAAAAACTGATTTGACATTGATGTTGAGATAGTATATAGTGTGTACCACAGAAGAAATATTAAAACAAATTATCACTGATCTCATAAATGTAATCATTTATTGGACTACTCTAAACACTCCGACATATTCAAGTAAAACATTGCACAGGGAAAGGAGAAAAAAGAGCCTTATCTGCTTTATATTTGTATTATTGTAGTTCCTTTAGTTATTAAAAACAATATTATTCCATTTAAATATTTACTATATCGGTTTTACCGAATGACCTTTTGACACTTCAAAATCTTTAAAATACCTTTATATGTAGTAAAATATAATTAAAACCTTTTGGATTCAGTGAAAGAGATCAAGTTGTACTACCTTACATACTTTGGATGTTATGTATTTGTTTTTTTATTATTATTATTAAGGCCTTTGGACAAAAAAAATGACCCGTCACATCATTGACCCATGTACAGTATACAAATTTAAGTGAATGTAAATAAGCGTTATGGTGTGCTAAACAAATATAAGTATACATAGTGTTCTGTAGGCTATTGTGCACATTGTTTATGAGGTAGATGGCCTGAAGAAAGAAACTTTTAACAATAAATACATAAACACAATTTAAAGTACTTGTACTATTATTAGTAGCCTACTGCTGTATTATTATAATATGGCATATAATAGGCTATTGAACAGTTTTGAGTAATTTTGACTGAATTGTGTTGTCATGTCTTCACCGGCCATTAGATGTCACCAAAGCCAAATGAATGATTATTTTGCTCTCGACTGGTCAACTCTTTATAACGGTATGCTTGAGGATAAAGCAGGTGTTTACTCGGATGAACTTTACACGAGATATAATAATCTCCCATATCCGTGCTATAAAGTTTATGAACAGCACAAAACAACTAACCTATAAAACAATGGGAAGTGCATTTTCATCTGAAAATCACAAATAACGTTTACAGCACGTATGACTACAGTATGGTACACATTAACATTAAAAGGCAATAAAAGTAAAACAATAACAATAATTCAACACTTCCTACTTCCTGGCAGAACTTTACTCTTTTTTTTTTAATGATAAAATGGACAGAAATAGCTAGTGAAGGAGTCATTATTGAAGGATTTCACTTGAAATATTATAACAAGTGCAATTTTTGAGGTTATTCATGCATGAGTGAAAACTTTAAGTAGTAATAAAATAAGAAATAATACAAATATAAAGTTTGAATAAGATGAGCTGAGACGTAAAGGACGTGTTTTTGTCATGTGCTGCAATGACAGTTTACCTTAAAGCGAGCCAAGACTGAGCTGACCGAAGGTAGTTATGTAATATATCATGGTCAGTTATTCAGAGAGTTATTCAGGTTGAAACCTCTAGATCAGTGAATCGTGAATCTGAGAATGATTCCTCTGATGTGCAGCTGGATTTCCTCTGTAAGAAGTTATTTTAACTGTATGTTGATCTGGATAAGAAAGAATCTTCTCACTTATAATAGTGTGCATTGTTGATCATTTGATTTACAATATCATCACTATTAACTTCCACTGTATAATCAAATTCTGATGGATAGATAGATAGATAGATAGATAGATAGATAGATAGATAGATAGATAGATAGATAGATAGATAGATAGATAGATAGATAGAACAATTGATAGATAGATAGATAGATAGATAGATAGATAGATAGATAGATAGATAGATAGATAGATAGATAGATAGATAGATGATAGATAGATGATAGATAGATAGATAGATAGATAGATAGATAGATAGATAGAACAATAGATAGATAGATAGATAGATAGAAAGAACGATAGATAGAACGATAGAACGATAGATAGATAGATAGATAGATAGATAGATAGATAGATAGATAGATAGATAGATAGAACAATTGAACGATAGATAGATAGATAGATAGATAGACAGACAGACAGACAGACAGACAGATAGACAGACAGATAGATAGACAGATAGATAGATAGATAGATAGATAGATAGATAGATAGATAGATAGATAGAACGATAGAACGATAGATAGATAGATAGATAGATAGATAGATAGATAGATAGATAGATAGATAGATAGATAGATAGACAGATAGATAGATAGATAGATAGATAGATAGATAGATAGATAGATAGAAAGAACGATAGATAGATAGATAGATAGATAGATGGATGGATGGATGGATGGATGGATGGATGGATGGATGGATGGATGGATGGATGGATGGATGGATGGATGGATGGATGGATAGATAGATAGATAGATAGATAGATAGATAGATAGATAGATAGATAGAACGATAGATAGATAGATAGATAGATAGATAGATAGATAGATAGATAGATAGAACGATAGAACGATAGATAGATAGATAGATAGATAGATAGATAGATAGATAGATAGATAGACAGATAGATAGATAGATAGATAGATAGATAGATAGATAGATAGATAGAAAGAACGATAGATAGATAGATAGATAGATAGATAGATAGATAGATAGATAGATAGATGGATGGATGGATGGATGGATGGATGGATGGATGGATGGATGGATGGATGGATGGATAGATAGATAGATAGATAGATAGATAGATAGATAGATAGATAGATGGATAGATGGCATGTAAAGTGTTCCAGTGATGCTCTCATTATAACTGTATTAGAGGAATGTGATGATGGGAGGGGGCGTGGCCAACAGACTCCATCCGTTCATTGATAGATTTATTAGTATATAAGCACCGATCAGACTCTCTAAGGGTCACACACTCGGTCCAGTCTCACTGCTGGAGTCCCAGGACACACACAGGACACACACAGGACACACACTCGGTCCAGTCTCACTGCTGGAGTCCCAGGACAGTCACAATGCGCGCTCTGCTTCCAGCTTTTCTCCTGCCTCTGCTTCTGCATTCATGCAGCGCTGCAGGTGAGTTTCATTACCGACTGCATCATCATCATTCATATTCAAGCTTCTTCACTGATCCACAGGGCTTGATATAAATAAGGACATTTCATGGGACAAAGCACTGATCAGAATGAACTTAAACCTCATATTTCATTTATTTATAAGTAATGTGCATAATTTAAAGGTGAGCAGACTGACTCCTGTGTGACATTGACATGTATAGAGATTTACATTCAGGCTATTCGTAAACAGTTTCTTAGTCAATTGTTTTATGCATAAAACACTGTCACTGATTAATACCTAACAATAATAACTTTGGTAATTTCAGTAAAGCCTCGAGCTTTTCAAAAGTACACACGCATGATGTTTTCTAACGGTTTTCATTTTATTCATTTTGAATATCCACAACTTAGAATAACCACATAATTTCATCCCAAACCAAAAATAAAATTGACCCCATTCATTAATGCGCAAAGCTTGTCTTTAGTTATTTGGAATAGTCTAACTTTTTGTAATTCTCAGTAAATATTTAGTTGATTCAAACGCTCTCTCACCTATATGCAGACTGTCAGGTGGTTATTTATCTTATACATTTAGAAAAACCTCGAAAGAAAAGTCCGTCATCGGAAAACAATGAATAGTTCCTGCGCGCTGGCTGGTTTCCCGGAGGAAGGAGCATCTTTATTCTTTATTTCTGCTCAAGGACACTCGGTGTGTTCCCGTTCCTTGTGTAGGAGGAGCGCGTGAGATCCTGAAGGCGTCCGGACTGTTTGCCAACGAGTGAAGCTCTGACACACCTGCGAATCACAGCCTTTCTATGACTATCAGAAAGCTAGACTTTTTAAAGGAACATTGAAATTGTCGCCAGAGGACACATTTGGGTTGCGCGTAATTAACCTCATTACGCGCAACCCAAATGTGTCCTCTGGCGACAATTGTACAGTAAGCTTCGCAAAACGCACAGTTTTTAGTGACATGAAATGTAAATTAACAATGAAGTGATAATGACAGAAGTTATGGTTCGGTTTTCAGAAGCAAAATTCTATGGTTACTCCCACAGACGAATGCGATTAACGTTACGCGTCTATTTCCCGCCAGGTGAAAACGCGCGCTCATCGTTTGTGGTTAATGAAACGTAAAAACGACGTAAAACGAGCAACAGAAATGATGCATAAAGAATATATTTGGAAAAATTAAGTCACTCTCAAAAAAATGCCTCAGTGTTAGATTACTCAATTTCAAAGCAAGTGTCAATTATTGTGAATAATCGACACAAATGCCTCTGGATTAAAGATGTTAAAACATAATCTCTTGTTTAGATGTTAGACTTCCTGCTCACTATAGCATCTAAAGACATTTCTAAACACTGACGCTTTGAAACAGTGTATTGTGAAAGCATACATGACTTGACACTCTTCAAAACAATGTGGAGTGTTGAAATTGAAGACTGATTGATTGATATTGTGTGACTTTGTGTTTGTGCTTAGTTGATATTAATGTGATTACAACACATTGAAAATGATGATGTTGGTGAAGAGGAAAGATCCGACAGCATTTGATATAATTTGCATAACATTCTGATGTCATAAGTGTGACTGCAGTGTCCATATATACTTTCTAGGGCACATGAATGTATGCCAATAACAAGTCAAAAGGCTCAAGGTCTCCATACAAGAGCTAAAATTAGACAAGTGCATAGAACATGCAAACAAACAAACACTTTAATCTTCTTCATATCACCATTATTATCTTATTATCAATCACTTATTAATGTTGTGAAGAGGTTAAAGAGCCAGGACTGAAAGGTCTTCTTCATTGTTGATTCATTAACTATTGTGCTCTTGATCAACACATTATCACAGCTTCAGTCCCTGTGGAGGAACCCGAGGTTAAGTGGACTGTAAATGACTTTTCATTAAAGCATCTGTAACTAAATGGCACCTTAAGTGCAACTAATGAAGCCAAGAGGAATATTTACATGCTGGAATGAAGAGTAGCCTCGAACATTGTGGACCGAAACCAAAATAAAAAGAGAATGAAATCAATGAAATAACTATTTGCAAACAGTATTCTTATTTCAAAATACACACTCTTTGCGTCTATAATCATACGTGAAAACGTCTCTGTTTAAAGTCTGTGAATTACATGAATTAGGCTACGGAAATGTTAGCCTATATTTTCTAATTGAAATGGCTAAACTTGCCCAAGAATGTTTAGTAGCTTGTATCATAAATATCATGAAACATATTTAATAACATCATTTATCCTATCATAAAACAATTGTCAGATATTCAAAGGGACAGTTCACCCAAAATGTTTAATACTGTCATCATTTACTCAAGCTGTTCCAAATCTGCATGAATTTATTTCTTCTATAGAATACAAAAGAAGATATTTTGTGAAGAATATGGGTAACCAAACAGTTGATGGACTTACATAGTAAGGAAAAAAATATATCATGGAAGTCAATGGAGCCCATCAACTGTTTGATTAACCATATTCTTTAAAATATAATATTCTTTTGTGTTCAACAGAAGAAAGAAATTCATAAATGATGACAGAATTTTAATTTTTGGGTAAACTATCCCTTTAATGTTTACTTAGATTTTACCTCACACTATTTCACCGCTAAAACGGAGCGAATGCATCATGTGAACAGTAAAGCCCCTCCTTCCTTGATTTGATTGGCCCTTTCAGTCATTCTGACATTGATGAGTGCTGTCAAAAAAACTAAATGGAAAAGTGACTGATCTGAAATATTCTTCAAGTAGCCTAACCTTCTGACACAAGAAATGCTTTACAAATAAGCTAATAATAATTAGACTCAGAATGACACACACACACACACACACACACACACAAGGAACACACAAGGAATTTGTCTTGGTGAAAGAAACTTCCAGAGCAGAAGAGTAGCCTACAGACATACATAGGGATAAGGCAGTAAAAATGGAATATAACACAATAATAAAAGAAAAGACAGTAACATTATACAAAAGATGCATTAATAAAAATATAGAAAATAAACAATAGATGGATAAAAAAAAAACATTTTGGAATGTTTCTCTGTCAAAATGCATTATGAGATTGTCTTAACCACAACAGAGACACGATGCTGACTTATAAAGTGGGCAGTTCACTATGGTGAAGGTGTTCAGTCAGTATGAGCTAACCTCAGCAAACAGAAGCCTGAACGCAGACATACCAAACGGCTTCACATATTTGCCTGTACAGTAAGTGGCAAAATGCCAGATCAGGTAAAACTCAATCTTGCTGTCTAAATAAGGAAACTCTCTTTCTGTAACTAGCAAATTTTGAAACCTTTTCCGTGTTCAGATGGTATTTACGCGCGCGCGCACACACACACACACACACACCGATCGAGTGTGTGACTCACAGCAGATAATATCACGGCAGGAATTGTGTTTTGGTTTACGTGCATGAAACCGTATTTTCTTAGCTTTGTGTTTATTCCACGACTGCAGCGTCGAGTCTTTGGCATTACATGTTACTTTGTTTCTCGTGCGGCTCTGAAGATCAAAAGCTGTGTGTTCATTCATATCAGCCAGGTATTGTTCTCAATCTCCACTGACCGCACGCTTATGATAGCCCACACCAATGATACTTGCTCGTTTCAATCCAAACAACGTCATCTTTATACAGACTGTTTCAATGCAGCTTCACCGTGATAAACTGGAAAATGACAGAATCAATGATGCAAACTTCATTAAAGCTACAATATGTATTTTGTTTATTTTTTTGCCGCTAGCGGTCGCTAACCTCTTACAATAACAAAGGCGTTGGTTGATGACGCATAAGCGGAATTATGGAACTTGTCATCATTCTGAAGGATCTAATAATGTTTATGGATGAGTGAATACATTGATGTTTTTGACATGACTGTGGAATGAAGCAGGGCGCGAGTGCTAATGAGAGACAGATCTCAGCGCCACAGCGAGTCCCGCGGATATAAAGGAATAAGGACATTTCATTCTACCGAACTAACTTACCCGCTAGTGCTGAATAATACTCACACAGGGCAGTTTAATAGACGAATGAAACTAGTGAGGGAACGCAGCTCTGTTTCACTTGCTCGACACTATCACACTAAACTGCATTTGAGTGTGTTAAAGTTATAATGTTATTCTGTGTTAGTTTGTCTGTATGAGACTAGCAGTGAGCGAGATCAACATTAGAATAACACACTGATCATATTCTAACATTTCATCATATTGAGCTATATAACACTGATTAGTTTAATGTACATTTGCGCGTCTCTGTCAAGTGGAAGTTAGCCGCGGACGCTAGCTCTCGGCATCTCGAAAACGTCATGATATTGATCCTCGTTTTAGTTCTCCTTTTGTCCCAAAGTCTGCTTGCCATGATCCATAATGTTTGAATGAAACAACAACAGCGCGAACGTGACGCTAGACGTAACGCAGTTGTCCACGTCTGTCGCCATGGTTACTACGGCAGTATGAGTGGAAACCAGGGATAACGCGGATATTACGTCATTGACAGGCGACAAGTGAACCGGGACGAGCCATTATTTAAAATTGGAATTTCTCTGAAATTAATATCTTTTGGGATATTGTAAGTACACAACTGCAGGAAATATATCACACTGTGCAAGTGATTTTTGAATATTTTATTACAAAAGTCTTACATATTGTAGCTTTAAGGCTCAATGCAACAGTGCGCATCAATCTATATGAGTTAATGAAATGATTCACCTAACAAACTACACTGAGTTGGAGAAACAGCATTAACACACATTTTTAGGTTGATTTGTGGCCCTGGAACTAATTAATCTTGTCTCAGTTAAAATCAACAGCTAGTATAGCACATCAAATTTAAATTGAATGAATAAGATATAACTTGTTCCCAAAAGACCAAAAACCACAATAAAGTCAATGCATTAAATACGATTACAAAAACAAATTGCAAAAATTCCGCAATTTTAAGTTGTAAAGAACTCATCAAAATAAGGTTTGCAACTTAAAAGGTTTAATTAAATCAACAAATTTTTATTTTTGACTTTTTTTTAACACTAAACATTCTTAAATTAAAATACATTTACAATCAGGCAAAATGATGATAGACATTAAACCAGCATTATGCTTAAAACAAACAACAACAAAAATTGCCAAAGGGGTAAAAAAAAACAACAACTTAACTTAAAGGGAAAACAAGATTATTTTTCTGACCCTACTTTTCTTTCTTGTCTTAAGCATAAATTCACTTAATTTTCATGCTTTTTTTCAGAAAATAGGACTTGTTATCTTGTGTTAAACATTTTTTAGAAAACAAGACAAGAATACAGAGGAAGAAACTCCCTTTTTGCATTTATTCAAGTAGTTGTTGCAGGTCCTCTAAATGTGAAAGTTGAACATATGCAATGTTTATAAGTTGACGAATAAGCATGAAAGTTTTCTCTTTCAAGAGGATGCTACTGTGAGGGAAATGACTTCATCTGCATCACACAATGGGAGATGATAAACACGGGTGTGTTTTGATCACAGTCTTACGCTGATGTCCTCACATTCCTGGCCTCATGTGGAGAAACTGGGATGCTTTGGCTTTCGCTGCTTGTTCACACGTTGGGTTTGTTTGTGAGCCCGATTATCATGTGCCCGCAGAAGGAAACGGCATCACAGATGAGGTAGAAAGACCTGCCGGCGGTGCCAATTCACTGGCACTTCCTTCACCTTCCAATCTGTGGGACCGAACTTAGAAAGAACAACCCGACCCATTCGTCTCAATGCCGTGCGTGTTTTTCATGAATATTTGATTTCGGAGATAGGGTCAAAATATTTGTTCCACCACCAAGGTGGAGTCGTGCGTCTCCATTGTGAAATATTAATAAAATAATAAGAAGAATGTGACCCTTGCGATGCTATGAGCAGATAACAGAGGACAGATAGAGAGATTTGTGTCTTTCCAGCTCTCAAACAATAGAAAAGCAATTCCTGTGTATCAGAAGCGATTGAATGGCGGAGAATAACAGCTAATGGATCGGAGACGTGGGAACAGCTCTTTGTTTGTGAGGGAGAAAACCAAACAAGCTAACAATCGAGGACGAGTTTAATAAACATGAAATGATGAAGTTGATTGACACTGTGACTGAAAACAAGTTTTGTGCCAAACATGTGAACTATATTAAGCTTGATGAGGCTTTGTGAAAATGATCAGAAACAGTTAAAGGTATATTTTAAGTATGAAAAATTAATACCTAAATAGGAACATAGTAGTATACTTAAAGTGCAAAAGTAACATATAAATAGTAAAACTATTAGTATGATATTAAATAATCTTAAAGAAAACAAGTACTTGCAGTATAAACCTACTAAACTGAGAGTACACTTAAAAAAGTGTAATTTTATAAACTAAAAAAGTATTTAACTAGTAAACTATCAGTATACCTATAAGTTCACTTGTAGTATAGTTATACTTTTACACTTAAAAGTATACTTTTCTACACAAAAAAGTGGGACAATTACAAATACACTGTAAAAAATATTTTCATGATTTGTTATCACAACATTTTATCTTTTGTCAAATCAACTTAGATAATTAATTTGGTTCCCATAACACAATATTTTGAGTTTCTATTTATTAAACCAATCTCCTTTGTTGTATTAACTCAATTTTTTTTTATTTCAATGAACTCACAATTTTAAGGCAACCAGGTAACTTACCTTTAAGTTAAACCAACAATACTTTTATACAGTGTAGTACATTGACATTAGTATCTTTAAGTATGCTTAAATATAGCCCACTTAAAATGTACTAAAGTATATTGTAAGAAAAACTGATGTAGACGTCTTTTCTTACAATATCAAAAATGCTAGTACAGTTAAAGGTATATTTTAAGTATAAAAATTAATACCTTAATAGGAACATAGTAGTATACTTAAAGTGCAAAAGTAACATAAATAGTAAAACTATTAGTATGATATTAAGTTATCTTAAAGAAAACAAGTACTTGCAGTATAAACCTACTAAACTGAGAGTACTTAGAAATAATTTTATAAAGTAAAAAAATATTTAACTAGTAAACTATCAGTATACCTATAAGTTCACTTGGAGTATAGTTATACTTTTACACTTAAAAGTATACTTTTCTGCACAAAAAAGTGGGACAATTACAAATACACTGTAAAAAATATTTTCATGATTTGTTATCACAACATTTTATCTTTTGTCAAATCAACTTAGATAATTAATTTGGTTCCCATAACACAATATTTTGAGTTTCTATTTATTAAACCAATCTCCTTTGTTGTATTAACTCAATTTTTTATTGAGTTTTTATTGAGAGTGAGTTTTATTAACTCACAATTTTAAGGCCTCAACTTACCTTTTTAAGTTAAGCCGACAATACTTTTATACAGTGTAGTACGTTGACATTAGTATCTTTAAGTATGCTTAAATATAGCCCACTTAAACCTTACTAAAGTATTGTAAGAAAAAATGATGTGGACGTCGAAGTTTATTACACGAAGCACCTTGGGTTCACCAATTGATGATGCATTTGCTCAGGATGTGATCAGCCCAAATGGTGAAGAAACAATATAACTTGACTTCCTTCATCTCTATGATAATTAAGCCATTTTGGGGATGAGCTCATTCTAAAATATATTTTGGAGTGGAATCTGGGTCGAGGCAGACTACAATTTCTTACAATATCTAATAAAATGAGCTTGAAGTATACTTCTTTTTTGTAAGGGTCTTTAAAGAGGTGTGGATGGCTATTATCTATTTCAGATTCTATTTCAGAGGCCTCATTCATATGTGGAAATAAATCAGATATAAATCGGATATGTGCCAATGCGACTGTCATGTAAATTAGGCGACGTCTTCGCAGTTTAATTACGAGAGAAACCCCGACGCGCTTCTGCAAAGGGACCATCCGAAACTTTGTGTAGTCGTAGGAGAGGAATGTGGACAAACGTTGACACACAACATATCGAAGGTTGGGGGCTTGCTCATTCTAAAATTTCGGACCCACTGCTTCCCGTTAAAGCCCGCCACAATACGCTCCCACCAGTCCTGAGATATGCACACTGCTGATTAAATTAACAGGACACTTCACCTAACCTTATTTTATTTCATTTTTATTTGATAGACTCAATTTAGTCTTTACTGCAAAATAATAATAATAATAAATAAAACATTTTAGTTTGAAATTTGGTATTTCATTATTTTGATTAGGGTTACACATAATGACCCTGTTAAGCTGAATAGTTGAACTAAATGACATTTGAATAGCACTATAACATCATAAATAATAAAAAAAAAGATCTCTTTTATGCCTAAGATTGTGTGTGCAAAGAATCTATTATTATATGCAAACAAAAGAGGTCATAATTTAGCAAACTGTTTAGAATAGCACAGCAACACAATCATAAGACATTCATGTCAGCTGCTCATGACAGCTGAAAAAGAAAGGCAGGCCAAAAAGGCAAGAATGCTGAAAGTAAGGGTGCGATTGATCTGGCACTGATCGTTATCAGCCGATAGGGGTTAAAGCAAAAAAAAAAAATCTTTTGACTGAAAAATTTTCCTTGACCAAACCCCATTCCTCGTCACACACCCAGTTTAAGAGCAGTTTTCGTCCTCCTCCGCCTCATAATCATGGTGATGTTTGGCGATCTTCGCATATATTGCAGAGCTCAATCATATTTTGCATTTGTCCATCTGTGCAAGATAATTTAACCCTTTTAAACATGCGTGATGTTTCAGATGGTATGGCAAGTGTAAACACATGAATCGGATATGGGTGACAATTGAAAGAACGTGTAAACGGACGGTCCAAAAATCGGATATAGGCAACAAATCAGAATTGGGCATCAAGACCTGCAGTGGAAACGAGGCCAGAGAGATCTCAAAAGTGTCTCGAATATATTCTCAAATTTGCCAAGTTATCAACGTCTGCTTTCAAAGCTCAGATCTCAATATGATCTCAAACATTTCTTATCCAGTGATCGGAGCGCCTTCACTTGTGTTACTCTTACTGGATGACATTAATTGACTCGTTTCTCCCATAAGAAACTTTCGGAGAATCACTACATCATCTAAGACTCAGAAGTTAAACAAATGAGAACCAAGTGCAATTTCCAAGCAATAACATTTGGGTCATCAGTGACATTTCTCTTTAATTCCTAAAATAACAGGATCTCATTGAGAGGGAAAAGGAGATGTAGGGTCATGAAATCAAGTCACGACTGAGTCGCCAGATAGACTTCAAAACATCCCGTTCGTTATTTCTGAATGAGTCCATGAAGATAGTTGTCTTATTATATAACAATTCTCATAACAGTTTAATATAATCTGTGTTCATTGTGAGCGACCGGGAGAGGTTTTCCTGTTGGACGAGACAATAGAATGAAGTCATAAGAACTAGTTTAATACGCTAATAAACAAAAGTTTGGAATAATTCAGATTTGTTTGTGTTTTTGAAAGAAGTATCTTCTGCTCTTACAAAAACACAGTCAAAACAGTAATACTGTGAAATATTATTACAATTTAAAATAACTGTTTTCTATTTGAAAATATTTCAAATTGAATTTACTCAATTATTATTGGTGCTCAATTATTAATAATAGTTCTTATTATCAATGTTAAAAACAGTTTTTGCTCCTTCATATTTTTTGGGGAACAAAATTCAGGATTCTTTGATGAACAGAAAGTTAAAAAGAGCAGCATTTATTTGAAATCGAATATTTTGTAACATTATAAATGTCTTTACTGTCACTTTTAAAACTACTTAAATGATTAGTTCACCTTCAAAATATTTTTTGCTGATAATTTACTCATCCCGATGTCCTCCAAGATATCCATGTCTTTCTTTCTTCAGTCGTAAAGAAATGAAGGTTTTTGAGGAAAACATTCCCGGATTTTTCTACACAGAATGGACTTCAATGGCAACCAACTATACCAATGTTCACAGAAGGTCCAAATGTCCGTCTCAATGCAGCTTCAAAGTCTCGACACGATCCCAGTCGAGAAATAAGAGTCTTATCTCGCGAAACGATCGGCCATTTTCTTAAAAAAAGAAAATACTTTATAACCACAAATGCTCGTCGTGTATCATCTCTGAGATGCGCCATGCATTGCGTCATCATGTTGGAAAGGTCACACGTCACGTCATCTATCTAAGTTATTTGTCTGTGTTCTCCGGTTCAGAAAGGAGGGAAGGGCGGAAAACTCCATCTCATTTTCTCCTCCAACTTCAAAATCGTCTGACATCTTTGTTTTAATTTATTTTTATAATACTTTTTTTTTTTACCTTTCCAACATGATGACGTAATACGTGGCACATCTCAGAGATGGTACAAGACGGGCATTTGTGGTTAAAAAGTATATATATATAATTTTGTTTTTAAAAAATGGCCGATCGTTTCACCAGATAAGACTCTTATTTCTCGACTGGGATCGTGTCGAGACTTTGAAGCTGCATTGAGACGGACATTTGAACCTTCTTTGAACATTGGAATAGTTGGTTGCCACTGAAGTCCATTCTGTGTAGAAAAATCCTGGAATGTTTTCCTCAAAAACCTTCATTTCTTTACGACTGAAGAAAGAAAGACATGGATATCTTGGATGACATCGGGGTGAGTAAACTATCAGCAAAAATCTTTTTGAAGGTGAACTAATCCTTTAATGCATCCTTGCTGAATTAAATTATGTCCATGGTCCACACAAATATTGAGCAACAACAAGTTTTTTCAACATTGATATTAATAATAAATGTTTCTTGAGCATCAAATCATCATAATAATTATGATTTCTGAAGGATCATGTTACACTGAAGACTGGAGTAATGATGCTGAAAATTCAGCTTTGATCACTGGAATAAATTACACTTTACTATATATTCACATAGAAAACTGCTGTTTTAAATTGTAATAATATTTCACAATTTTACTGTATTTTTAATCAAATGGAGCCTTGGTGAGCAGAAGAGACTTAATTCTTTCAAAAACATTTTTAAAAATACAAAAACTGATTCCAAACTCCAATCATTGCAGCACAAATGCCCAGAGGATCAAAATACAAATGCAAAAAAAAAAAAAAAGAGAACAAAAATCTAAATAAAGCATTTTAATGAACTAACTAATCCTTTCTCCTCATCCAGACTGGTGCTACCAGACGCAGGACAGGTGTGATTCCCACTGTAAAGGTGAGTTTCTGGAGAAACACCAGTCTCTTAATGTGCCGTTTCTAGACACGTCACTCTAAACTAAAAACTAATAATCTAACGCAGCGTCTCTGTGTTGTTCTCAGGACCAGACAAATGGAGGGATGTGAACCCAGAATGTGGGAAAACCAGACAGTCACCGATCAATATAGTGACGAAGAAAACCAAGCTGGACGAGAGACTGACGCCGTTCAAGTTCACCGGTTACCAGGAAGTATTCGAGAGCACCATGAAGAACAACGGCCACTCGGGTCAGAAAACACACACCTCACAGCTCATGACTGATGAACAGCACGCAGATCAAACCACTTCTGTTACACTTTAGTCAACTCATTCAGTGTTCAGTGAAGCAACAGTGCGCCACATTTTACGATCTATGTTTTGGTCATGCATCTGATTATCATCAGTTTTTGATGTGCATGCTTTATACCATTGTTTAAAAAACTAAACTTAAATATATTGCCAACACAGCTAAAAATTATTTGCTTACTTAGTATTTTTGTGTTGTTTTTCATTTCAGATATCTAAAATTACTTTAATCAAGATGCATTCACTTGAGAAGGAAAATGTCAGACTAGTTTTTTACTACTTTAAACTACTTTAATTTTTCTTAAGTCTGCACTGACATATATATATATATATATATATATATATATATATATATATATATATATATATATATATATATATATATCTGTCAGTGCAGACTTAAGAAAAATAAACTTGATTCATATATATATTTTCTTTTTTTTTTTTTTTTTTCAAGCATAAACTTAATTTTTTTTTGTTTTTTTAAAAACAAGACTTACTATCTTAAGTAATTTTTCTTCTCAAGTAAATCTATCGTGATTTAAGAATGTTTAGATATTTAACTGGAAAACAAAAACACTGAGCAAGAAAATATTTTTTTTGCAGTGAACACAGACATGTTTATTTTGTATTTAAAGTAACAAAAAAAAAACAAAAAAATCTCAGATATGTGTTAGTGAAGGTTACTTTTAAAAGTAATGCGTTACAGTATTGCGTTACTCCCTAAAAGTAACACATTTTTAAGCCCTATTCAGATGGGATTAGCTTCACAAGGGTGGATGGAGTAATGTAATTTTACCACAGGACGTCTATAATATTAATGGGCAATTCGCACGGGGTAAGATATCTCAGTAAACTAGCAGAAGTGGGAGAGTAACTCGATTTACACACCGCCGTCACTCCTGTCCTCGTGTGTGTGTTACGCTGCTTCCTGATATCACGTGCACAAACACACATAACCTATATTTAGATATATAAAACAGTTATGTCCGGTCAAATGATGTATTAATGAACTTCAGATTGGATTGTGTTGGTAATAGGCTCTTACCTAACGCTAAAAGATGTTTCTAACAAGTGCTTTCGATCTTCTTTCTTGATCTGAATGGTGTGTGTGAAACACTTGAGTTTTGCCACAGACTCGTCCCAGCGTCTAGAACACAACTGATGCTTCTTCAAGCGTCTCCATACTTTAAAAAACGCGGAAAACTACTTTTAAACAGGAAATGACGGAATATATACGTGCATATTTACAGCGGGTCTATTCGCACGGGATTAGTATTACCTGAGGTCATTTTTCCAGACCTTTTTACTGAAGGTAAAAGTCGCCGTAATCTTTCCTGACATTGTCCGTGATGATCACTGAGATGCACATTCAGACCGGACTAAAATCACAGAGAAGCTCTGGTGATTATTACTTTACCCCGACTCTCCATGTTACACTAGTCCCGTCCGAATAGGGCTTTAGTTACTTTTTAAGGAAAGTAATACGTTACGTTACTTTTCCTCACCTGGGCTTGGCTAGCTTGTGTGTTTTTTAGTAACAAAAAAAAGTTCAGTTTTTGGAAGAATAGGATGCAGGAGAAGAAAGTTGTGTCTGTGTTTGTATCAGCAGAAATGTGCATCTTTACTCAAACACTAAAATCTCTGTCGTAGTAATAACTTACTGTCTTTTCCACCTCAGTTCAGGTCAGTATTCCCATCAAAGCCACCGTGTCTGGAGGAAACCTGGGAGAAACGTACAAGGCTGTGCAGTTTCACCTTCACTGGGGTTCAGATGGAGGGCCTGGATCTGAACACACCATCGACGGAGAGCAGTATCCAATGGAGGTGCGACATACTGTTGCGACTAAATCACAAATAAACTTCGGTTTTTAGCATACACAAGGGGTACAGTGTGTGTGACGCAAATTTAGACACTAGAATGGGCTAGTATGTGCGCCGCCTGATTTTTGCGCATTGAATTTGTTTTGCATCAGTTGCATAAGGTGGAAACAAAAACAAAAAATATATATATATATATTTGGTAACACTTTATTTTACAGTGTCTTTGTTACATGTACTTACCATAGTATTAAGAGTAAATTATGAATAATTACATGCATCCAAATCTTGATCCTACCCTAACCCTATAGTTAGTACATGTAGTTGCTTAATATTACTCAGTACTTAAATATATAATTACACTGTAACAATGACACCTTAAAATAAAGTGTAACCATATATTTCTTTAACTGATACAAATCTAAAATCTACCACCGTTAAAACACTGGTGGTAAAGAAAAACACCATCACGATAACACACACCACTACAATAATGCAATATAAGAAGCAACATTTATTTCAGTGAAAAGCCCATTCGTTGTGACAGGCCACACAGATGTTTCATGGCATGTCAATTTACATTTTTTTTGTTTTTTTTTATACAGTAAATTCTATGATTATGTTTTTTCCCCCCAAAAAAACCCTGTTAATTTAACAGTACTTTACTGAAACATCCCATTAGATCGATTACAGCATTTCACTGAATAGAATAGGGTAATGTACTGTTAACCAATTAAAGAGGTTTTAACCAGGATTTTTAGGGAACATTTACACGACAACAATGTATTAAAAAAACGGAAAAGTTATTGCATTTTGCATTTTTTTTGCGAATAGGCTACAGCATTAAAAAGTTTAACGCATAAAAAGTTTTCCATTTTTAATTGAAAACGGTGTCGTGTAAACGGCCCCATAGCCTTTTATTAATAATTTCCCCGCCACTGACGGAATTGTATGGCTTTCCGTGTTTTCACTGTTATACAATAGGGGGCGCTATTACACAACTTCTGAAAGAGTGCACAATCTCCAAATCATCCGGTGAAAAAAGAGCAGAAACAAGCAATAAAAGCATTGCTTATGCACGTTGTTGTCTTTAAAACAAATTCTCAGCTTTGTTCAAAAAGTTGCTCTTTTATGAATCTTATCTCACATTTAAGTGTTGATTAAAAATAAATGCATAAAGCTCAAATAAAACGGTTATTTTGGTTTAAAAGCAGACGCTCTGTTCTTTTTTTTTTGTAATATATTGCATGTTCGGATATTCATACAACAAAATATTCTGGGAGACATTACATTTTTGTGAAAATTGACAGTGTCTGGCAATTTTTTCTTTTTTTAACGCTGACGGGGAAAGAGTTAAAAAACGGAAAACTTATTAATGCAAACTTTTGAAAACGGGTTTCAAATTGCACGTTTTTTAAAACTTATACTGTTAACAAAAACGTGAATTTGTGAAAATGGTGACATGCGTATCACGTGTTCAGTCTGTGGGTGCGTAGTTTCTCGTTACATCGCCATCTACTGGCCTGGCATGAATAATACAGTGTTTTTAGTCGTTTTTGTGGATCCGTGTGAACAGCGCGAAAAACACAAAGGAAAAACGTTTTCATTTTTAGTACATCCTCATGTAAACGTATCCTAAATTGTTAGAATTACGATACATTTTTACAGTGATTAATTATTATAAATAAATGGCATTATTTATTCTCTCACCAGCTGCATATTGTGCACATGAAAGACAAATACAACAGAATTGAAGATGCACTCAAAGATCGTTCTGGAATCGCTGTGTTGGGATTCTTCTACGAGGTTTGATACGCACGTGCTTTAAAATGCAGAGTTTGCTAAGAGAATTTGAAATGATTTTGAATTTATAAGATGAAAAACCTCAATAACGTCAGCTCTATCCGGCAGGAGTCAAGCAGCTCAAACAAAAAGTACGACCTCTTCACAACCTCCCTGCGCAACGTCCAGAACACAAGTAAGTTCTGAACAAACACTTCTGAAATATTACAGGAATATTTGTGACCCTGGACCTTTTTTAGATTGAGATTTATACATCTCCTGAAATCTGAATAAATAAGCTTTCCATTGATGTTAGGTTTGTTAGGATAGGACAATATTTGGTCGAGATACAACTATTGTAAATCTGGAATCTGAGGATGCAAAAAAAACGAAACATTGAGAAAATCTCCTTTAAAGTTGTTCATTTATGTTCACGATTGTGATGCAGTCACTCACAAAAATACATGTTTTATATATTTACGGTTGGAAATTTACAAAACTAGTGCAAAATGCCCGTCCAAAATCAGTTTTTGTGTGTGTTTTTAGTAATTGTTGGTTTGGTGTGTTTGAGTGCTCATTGTTACAATTACACAGCAAAAGTTCAGTGACATTTTTATTTGTGCATGGTAAAAAGCACACAGTGAACTCCGAGAAAATGCTATGTTTGAGCAAACAGTTTGTGAATAGGCAACTACAAATGATGCCCGTGAAAGAGACTGTGAACGCATTGAATAGGATATGTTTAGTTGGTGAATAGCATAGGCTACTATTAAGCAGTAGCGATAACGTTAAGCGCACCAGAATGAAATATAATATTCAGAAGTAAACAGCAGAGCTGACTTACAGACTCAGTTAACATCCACAAATGAATAAGCACATCAATTCAGGGAGCAGTGCAAAGTGCCCGTGCAAAATAAGTTGGTGTTTATTTTTAAACCACAACCTTCTTGGGGCATCTTTTACCGATATATTTAACAATATCTTTTGCATTTCTAATCCAAACAACGTCAAACTTGGCACTGCACTTACTCGTGCCCATAGCAAGACACCTGTCGAGTTTGAAATCCATCGGACTAACGGTTCGAGAGATATGCGAATAACAGACAGACTGACAGACAGACAGACAGAAAGACGTTTCTGTAATTTATAGATAGATATCTTCATGGAACATGATCTGTACTTAATATCCTAATGATTTTTGGCATAAAAGAAAAATGGATAATTTTTACCCATACAATGTATTGTTGGCTATTGCCACAAATATACCCGTGTGACTCGTGACTGGTTTTGTGGTCCAGGGTCACATTTCATCTGTGGCATGCTGTCGATTAGCACAGACAATCATTTTGACTTGGTTTAAATATGTGCACTTTATATTTATACTCGTGCATTCATTTCCATGCTCCCTCTTTCATCGCTGTAAATGCATAATATAAACAACAAAAGAACAATGATGTGGCACAACGTCGTCAGAATAAATATATCCTGGAATATTCTCTTAAAAGTGAGTAATCTGCTCAATGTTCAACTAGTTTGCGGTGTGTCGGTTTAATGTTCAGAATCTCAGTCAGTTATTAGTAGTTTGACTTCCGCTGTGACACTTTCAAAACATTGATCTGTTTGTTTGAGCCAATTATGACTCAACCAATGACGCGAGTTTAAGGGACAATATAAAGATTTGTAAATGATTGTTATCTTTATTTTTCATTATATAGTTCCGTTTGATGCTGTTAGTGGCACAGAAACCACACACTTCACCTTCAGATCAACAGTTGTCGATCAATTTTTTTTAATTTTTTTTTATTAATATGTAATACCTAGAAGAAAAAACTATCTACATGGAAACTTTCCACATACAGTCATGGTCAGGATTATTGGCACTCTTGGTAAATATGATCAAAGGAGGCTATGAAAATAAACCTATCCAGGCTTGACTTCTTGTTTCACGGGAGTATAAATATGAGGAAACTCAGGGCAAAATTCTCTTAATCATCCATCACAACGAGTAAAACCAAAGAATATAGTTCTGAGAAAGATTGTTGAGCTTCACAAAATAGAAAGTGGCTGTAAGAGAATAGCTAAAGCATTGAAAATTACCATTTCCACCATCAGGGTCTTAATTAAGAAGTTCTAATCAACTAAGATTGAAGATCGTGTGATTAATGCATGGTGAGGAAGATAGTTCGAGTGGCCAAAGAGACTCCAAGGATCACAGATGGAGATTTGCAGAAATTAGTTGAGTCTTGGGGTCCGAAACCCTCATAAAAAATATCAAACAGCACCTATATCTCCTCATGTTGTTTAGGAGAGTTTCAGGAAAAATCCTTTGCTCTCAACTCCAGCATATTCAGTAGTCCGACACGATTGGACCTTCAAATGGGACTGGGTTTTATGGTCAGATGAAACTAACAAAAAAAGAGCTTGTTGGCAGTAAACACTCAATATGGGTTTGGTTTGAACAGGGATAAAGATTGAACAGGGATAAAAAAATTGTCCTAGTCCACTTCACGTTCACATAGGTATTTTCACACCAAACCTAAATCACACAGGGATACATTCACAACCTGATCGGTTCGCTTTTATTACATATATTTCACGAACTTCCAGAACAATGCTGTGTTCTGGGCTAAATGCCCTCATTGTATGTGCATTGTATATACCATATGATGGTATTTTGACCAGCTGATAACTCCTGAAGAGCTTATAAAATGAGTCAAAACAGCGTCAGGAATCCCTCAGTCACACACAAAAGAAGATCTGCTGCGAGGAGACGCGGTTCTGATGCCTGAACTGAACTGTGATGGGCAACATCACGACTATGATGAGGAAAAAACAGGTGTGCTTGAGCCTTCTGTCCTTTTTAGGGGTGCATCTTGTGACATCATGTCCTGTTTTTGGTTTATTTACATGTCTTTGGTTTGTGTTGCGTTCATATTTTATTCGAACCGCACCACAGTTAGTTCGGAAGTGGAGCGAGTCCCATCTTTTCAGCGTCTTGTTTCGGCGCACCATGGTTTGGATGGCAGCGTTCACACTTATTCAAATGAACCGCATAAAGGGCCCTATCTTGCACCCAGTGTAATTGACTTTGTACACGGACGCATGTATCATTCCTATTTTGCACCAGACGCACAGCGGACTTTTCCATCCACAGACGCACGTTCCGGCGCAAATGTTCCCTGGTGCTATTTTGCAGTTTCAGAAAACAATTCCGCCACTGACCAGGAGAAACCTCGTCTAAAGTCAGTGGCGCATTATTCAGATGCTATTTTAAGGGCGCATGCTTGGCCATAATGTAGCATGTGTACAACGCGCATCACTTTGATTCTCTACTCTACACAGAAGCAGCAGTTTTCATTTTTGCAAACCATACATAATTACAAGGAAAAATATTCCACACGAGGGAAATCATTGTGTTGTCCATGAAGATGTGAAAAAATAGGCATAAATCTAGCTTACACATTTACCCAAATTATCATACGCCTGTTTAACCGAAGCTAATTTAGGTGTTTCTCCATCCCCAATGTCACTTCTCTGTGTTTTACGGCCCTGACGAGAACGTCGGTCTCCTCGGCTGTGAACCGCTCCTGGCAAATCCGCCGTTATAATAGCAATCCGCCATGGAACAAGCGCGCCTGCTCTTAAAGGGAATGTGAGATGACGCTCTGATTGGTTTATTTCACGTTACGCCCAAACCACACCTATGAATAATGAAGCGACTTCAGACCAACACATTTTAGATTTGCGTCGGGACCCGAGACCCTCCCACAAAGTTACTTGCGTTTCACGTTTGATACTTGCGTTTCAGATCGTTAAAATAGGGCCCTAAATGAACAATCGCACCAGAGTTCGCTTTAATCCAACAAAACATGCCAAGTGTGAACACACCGTAAAAGTAGTGGGACAATTTTTCTGCTGGAGGTCCTGGACTTCTTATTCAGATACATGGCATCATGGATTCTAGCAAATACAAACATATAAACTTTACAGCCTCTTCTAGAAATCTTATAATGGGCCGTGGTTGGATCTTCCATCAGGACAATGATCCAAAACAAACATCAAAATCAACACAACAATCCCCAAACCTGAACCCTGTAGAAAACCGAAGAGGAGAGTGTATCAACATGGACTTGGGAATCTGAAGGATCTGGAGAGATTCTCTATCGAGGAATGATGATCTCCAAACTCTTTTCATTATAGAAGAAGAATCAGAGCTGTTATCTTGGCAAAAGGAAGTAGCAAAAAGTATTGAATAAAAGGGCGCCATTAATTGTGGCCAATGTGTATTAGAGAAAAACATATATTTCATAATGAGATTTCCCCCCATTTTCAATTGTTAAACTTCAATGAAAGGTTAGATCTTTGAGATTGTCAAAAGGATTTACAATGCAGATTTATTTTCACAGGCTCCTTTAATCATATTTGCCAAGG
The DNA here is from genome assembly GCF_949319135.1 of Squalius cephalus. Lineage (NCBI taxonomy): Eukaryota > Metazoa > Chordata > Actinopteri > Cypriniformes > Leuciscidae > Squalius > Squalius cephalus. The sequence goes on along the minus strand of NC_137126.1, from coordinate 48,126,568 downwards.
GTGCCAATAATTCTGACCAGGACTGTATATTTTGCATTGTTTTCCAGGATAGCAAATAATAATGACTACAAACTAAAGAGATGCAGGTCAGTGTAATGAAAAACGCCGCCGCCAAAACACAGCACATCGGTTAAAGACATCCGTCTAGTGTGTGTTTACATTGGAAAACAATGGAAAAGTAGTGCAGAGAAAGGCAAAACTGTCTTCTATGTGAATGAACAGCCTCAAAAGTGAACTCGCTCTGAATAACTCTTTTTGTTTTGAACAGATGGAAACACGACCCTTCGCAAGATCTCTCTGAATCAGCTCATTCTGTCTGAGGGGAACATGACGAACTATTACCGGTACGACGGGTCCCTGACCACACCGGGCTGCACCGAGGCTGTGGTGTGGACGGTGTTCGAGAACCCCATTCCCCTCGACAGAGAACAGGTACGACACGCTGGCTTCACATGCGATCGGGAATACTAGGTTGCCTAGTTTTAAAAAATTCAACTCGTACAATTTTAGTCGTTTCTGAGTTGGATGGACAATCAAATTTAAACATTGCGGAGGAGAGAACTAGAGACTGTTTAGTTGTGTTCATATTTTGGGAACACTTTACAATAAGGTATCACTAGTTAGCATTAGTTAACATGAAATAATAATGAACTGCACTTCTACAGCATTTATTAATCTTTGTTAATGTCAATTTCAACGTTTACTAATACATTATTAAAATCTAAAGTTTTATTTGTTTACATTAGTTAATGCACTGTTAACTAACAATGAACAGCTGGATTTTTATGAACTATTTTTATTTTTTTTATTTTTTTTATTAACTAACATTATTGTACAGTCCTGTATTTATGTAGACACTACAGGTCAAAAGTTTGGAATAATTAAGATTTTTTAATGTTTTTGAAAGAAATCTCTTCTGCTCACCAAGACTGCATTTATTTGATCAAAAATACAGTGGAAATTGTGAAATATTATTACAGTCTTAACTGTTTTCTATGTGAATATAGATATACATATATATAATACATATTGTAAACTGTATTTTTTTTTCTTTTTTCTGTGATTAAAGCTGAATTTTCAGCATCATTACTCCAGTCTTCAGTGTCACATGATCCTTCAGAAATCATTCTAATATGATTTGCAGCTGGAGAAACAGTTATGATTATTATCAATATTGAAAACAGTTGTGCTGCTTCATATTTTTGAGGAAACCGTAGTACATTTTAATTTTCTAGATTCTTTGATGAATAGAAAGTTCAAGAGAACAGCATTTTGTAACATTATAAAAAACGTCTTTACTTTTTTTGATAAATTTAATGCATCCTTGCTGAGTAAAAGCATTCATTTCATATTTGTTTGTAAATCTTAATAACTCCCACCCTTTGAATGGTGGTTGGTATCCACAAAAATATGAAGCAGCAGAATATTACTGTTTTTACTGTATTTATGATCAAATAAAAGCAGCCTTGGTGAGCAGAGGCTTTTCAAAAACATTAAAAAAATCTGAATCATTTCAAACCTTTGACAGGTAGAGTATAAATAAATATCATATCGTATGTATTTTACACAGCAAGAATAGTATTTATTTTTCCGAAACCTCAGAATCGACAGCAAGTTGACAATCTAGATACTGTGGTGAATTATACAATTGCACAGGTAATTTTTATATGGTTTATATTTCATTCAAAATCCACTGGGTATTGGCTAAATATCTGAATAGGCAAGAATGAACATTGTATCCCCCATATTGTTCACCCATACGCAAAAAAATCTCTTGATTCCGACTTGAATTTTGCAAAACAAGTTAATGCTCTGGTGAAAACTAGTTTCTACAACCTAAGATTAATTGCTGAGATAAAACCTATGCCCTCACTTAGATTTGATCATCCCTTTAATGGTTACCCATCAGATATCGGATCAACTTCATTTTTTTTTTACATTTTAACTGATCTCGCTCCCTCTTATCTGTCAGATCTTGTTATTCTACTCCAGCCAGTAAAGAATCTGAGATCGGACGATAAAGTTTTGCTTCAGGTGCCGAAAAGGCGATCATGCCCAGATTATGGAATAACTTGCATCCAGTTATTCTTATAAATTTCATATATATATCCAGTTATTATAACTTGCTCCATCCGCTCTGCCCCCACTATGAATGCTTTTAAAATGACTTTGAAGAAGCACTTTTACATCTTAGCTTTAGAGTCTGACCCAGGAGAGAACTAAATTATGTTGTTGTGTTTGTATTGTCTTTGTTTGGTTTTCTTAATTCACTTTGGGCGGCACTTGTTGCAGTAGAAATGTGCATCATTAGAAAATAAACGAATAAACTAAGAACTAAGAAGTGTAATTACGACGGGCCAGTTCACCCCAAAAAAATTAACATGGTTTTAAACCTGTATGACTATCTTTGATTATTATTATTATCTTCATTAAAATCAAATGTTGTGATAATTTATGAAATAGCATGAGAGCATTTAAAGGGCCAGTGCACCCTAAAAAATGAACATGGTCTTAATTGATTATGATTTGACTTTTTTAACTTTAGTTAGTGTGTAATGTTGCTGTTTGAGCATAAACAACATCTGCAAAGTTACAACGCTCAAAGTTCAAAGCAAAGGGAGATATTTGCTTTTAAAGAAATCGCTTTTTAAGGACTACAACAAACGGCTGGTAGAGACTACACCACATTCCTCCCGGGTTAGTGACATCACCAACCCTAGAATTTACATAAACCCCGCCCCCTGAACACTAGTTATAGATTATCAAGACAGAATATGCTAATCAATGACTAGAAGATAACTACACATCAGCTTCATAAATTCATCAACTAACCATTCAGAAATGTCCTGTTGCTTCTACATGTTGTCACATCTTCTTGAGTCTCTCCATCATTGTCTGACTCCGGTTTGAACATAAAAGGCTAAAAGTTTTTGAAATTTTCAGTGTGTGTCTGTGTGAGCTCAAGCTCTTGAAGCTCCGCCCCCTGTGCTGGGAGCAGCAGCTCATTTGCATTTAAAGGGCCACACCCTCAAAAAGTGACAATTTTAACATGCTATATAAAAATATCTGTGGGGTATTTTGAGCTAAAACTTCACACACACACTCTGGGGACATCAGAGACTAATTTTACATCTTGTGAAAAGGGCATTATACCACCCCTTTAAAGTTGTATGACTATCTTTGATTATTATTATTATCTTCATACAGCTTCGGGCGTTTTCCACCCTGAAGTTTCATGATGGGACGCAAATGGTGAAAACCTTCAGACCCGTTCAGCCTCGTAACGGGCGTGTGGTGTATCGGTCCAGTGGACCAGCGTTCACGGTCAGCGTCGTTCTTCTCTTGGCCTCCATCAGCACAACGCTCGGCCTGTCCCGTCTCTACTAGAGATAACCGACCCGTTACCTGCACAACTAACACAATGAGTTCTCATCCAATCAACGGACCAGCAGGATCAAACCACAGAGTCACGGCGTCTCAAACGCTGCCGACTCAATAAAACCACAAACAACCACTTCTACAGGAGTAGTTAGTGTAGAAACGATGGACTGCATGAGTAGAGTGACCATTAGACGTTTGCTCATAGCTATCAATAGGAACTGGACTAAAGCCTCGGATCCTCTGTGAAGGTCTGACGGGTGATAAATGCATGACCTTTATCTATTATAGACATCTGCCAAGACACATGCATATGCACACGTACACACACACACACACACACACACACACACACACGCGGCTATATTTATGATGCCGGAAGGCTTTGATGTGATATGCTGGAGATGTGCATTACAAATAAACACAACGATGATCAGCACATTTCAAGAGAGGTCAAGGGTAAAAGGTCACAGAGCCTCAAACACACAACTTTACATTTACTTGGATTGAATTTATACATTTTTAGGGCGTTTTTACACTCGAGTTGAAAAGAATCAAACAAATCATAGGACTGAAATATACATGTTTTATTTAAATAATGTGTGTGTATGTATGTATGTATGTATGTATGTATATACATACACACACACACATATATATACATATATGTGTGTGTGTTATATATGTATATATATATATATATATATATATATATATATATATATATATATATGTATATATACATATATTTATACACACATAAACAGCAAGTTAAATTACTCCATATACATATATTTATTATATCATGATATATATCTTAAATTTTGCGTATATATATACACACATATACAAGTTTTTTTTTTTTTTTTTTTAAAGGGACCAGTGTTTGTTTGGAGTATTTACATGTAAAATGACATTTTACCTTTCAGACCCCTAAAAATGAAGTGTGAAAACACCCCAAAGTCACTTTACAAAAAGGAACCAAGTACTTTGGCATTTCTAAGTTTAACCCAGACATGCATTGCTTCATACAGACACATAAAAGATAGGTCAGCGAAGAAAAGCGTTATCTGTGAGAAGAGGTCGTTTTAAAATGAACTAGAATGTACAACACAGTTTCACAACTCTTACACACAGTGTTGGCATGATATTTACACACATCTGTAGACATCTAAAGTCATGCATCTTGCGCACAAACTTAGTATGCTGTATATCAAACTGATTCTGTTCCAGTCTGTTGTGAGGACACATGATTTGTGTTTTTAAAATGTGAGGATGTTTAAAATGTGACGTATTGATGCTCTTGTTGGAGAAAATGAATATGAAGAACATGTAATGTTAGTAGTATTTTGCCATAAAGACTTTTCAGACTGTATAAGCAGGGATACGTGCAACTTCTGTACTCATGATCTAACTTATCTTTATGTTTAACTTTTTTTTTTTTCTACACATTATGTATGTATGTTTGTGTGGTTTATCCGTTTGGCATCATTGCTGAAAGTGAATGAATCTGACCTCCTCTGGACACTGGAATCAATGATCGCTGTCTCCTCTGTGCATATCGACTGTTTATTCTTCATTAAATGTTGGTTTTGTCAACATGTCAGAATGCACTGATGATATTATGATGATGTAACTGCTGTATGATGTAGAGAATGCATTCCATTATAATAAAAAAAATGTCTGCATTTCATTTTTAAATCAGTCTCGTGAATTCTTTTTTTTTTCTTTTTTTAGATAACTAATTATTCCAAGTAATTAAATAAAAGTTAAGCTCTATTGACTGTCAGTGTACAATTTTCCCATTTCAATCCGCCCATTTTTTAATTATGCATTTTTATATTTCATATTAATAAATGAATCAAAACACAGCATAGCTTAAAGGTCTTGTTAAGTGTTGTTATTGTTAACTTCTTAAAAAAAAAATTGTTAATTGAAATAAAGCAGAAATAAAATACAATAAAATAGAAATATATGAAAAAATTTGAAATGTTGCCTTGGCAACTAACTGAAATAAATGAGTTAAATTACGATTGAAATGAGGGTTAAATCAAATAAAGCTAAATAGAAATATTGGTAACACTTTACAATAAGGTTTCATTAGTTCACTACTTTAGTTTACATGAACTAAGAATTAACAATACTTCTATAGCATTTATTAATCTTATTTAATGTTAATTTCAACATTTCCACATTATTAAAATCACATGTTGTATTTGTTAACATTAGTAAATGCACTGTGAACTAACAATGAACAGCTGTATTTTTATTAACTAACATTAACAAAGATTAATATATTATGTATTGCTCATTGTTAGTTCGTCTTAGTTAATGAACTAATGTTAACAAATTAAACCTTATTGTATTGTTACAGAAATATAAATAAAAATAATAATCACACATAGCAAAATTACTAAAACTTAAACTAAAATGAAGTAATAAATAATATATTGGTGTAAATAAGACTGTTCTGCATTACTTTCCAAATGGAATTGCAAAAATAATGATGTAATATATTAAATATTAAATTTGGAAAAAATTTTAAGTTCAGATACTGTACAATAAAAGTTCTTTATCGGCATCAATGGTTCAGTGCAGAACCTTTAACATCCATGGAGTCTTTCCATTCCACAAAAGGTTCTTTATATATCGGAAAAAAGTTCTAAAATGTTCTTCACACTGAGAAAAATGTTTTCTTTTAAGAGCTTTTCACTGAAAGGTTCTTTGGGGAACCGAAAGTTGGTTCTTGGCATTTCTGTGAAAACCCTCTTTTGGAACCTTTACTTTTAAGAGAGAAGCGATTGCACTTTGACTCATCTTCAGCCTTCTGATAAACCAAATCGGATGTGCATGTTAAAATCCATGAGACTAAGAATAAATGCATTAATTAGTTGAAAGCAACTGGAAATCTTTGCAGCAGTGATCACCTCATCCGTCCATGACTGCACACACAGATATTAGATGATGTTTTCAGAAGACAGAGGTCAGTGATCTCCATATGTCTTCTGTTATGAGGTGAGATTTAATTGCACGCGTCTGTCTCACGTTCCTATATAAACGCGCTCCGCTCCGTCAGTCGGAGACACGTATCAACATCTAATCCTTTTCTAATTGACTCACACCGTCTGAACCTGTGCATTTCACCGCAAGGACACTCAAGAACATTACAAAGAGCCTGTGTCTACCACAAGAGAACTCCATCGCTCCAGACTTTATTTGATTATATTGTTATATGATATATTATATATGTCACTGTGAAAGGTCATTTGTCTGATTTTTTTTCTCCAATTGTTCTTTTTGAATATACATTTGGTGAAGAAAACCTTTTTTTTTTTTGTATGTTCATAATCTTAATCATTTAGATCCACATCCACTAATTAATTAATTCAGAAATTAATATAATCCAAAATTAGGGAAGGAATTAAAATGATTCATCAGTTGCATCAGAAAAAAAATATAAATCTTGAATAGTTCAACTATTTTATGATATGATTAAATCTGATGCTTAAGAGTTGATGTCAAGGAATGTTTCCTTTTTTATCATCATCATTTTGTGTCTCTTAAGCATAAAGTTCATATTGTATTTCTTATTTATTTTCTATGTTCTATCAATTATTTCCTCCTGTTTTCTGTATTTTCTAATATCTGCTTGTTCAGTGTGGGTCGGTGAATTTTTCTTTGCCAAAGATTTACTTGTTTTACTGTTTGCTTATAATGAATGTTCTGCGTCTTTCCCATTAAAAATGCAATAAATGCACAAATATACCGTTTCAAAAGCACAGCTTCAAGATTTAAACATTACACATGTTAACATGAGACTGGTCATAAAACAACTAACCAACGATGTATCTGCAAAGTTATAATCCAGTATTTAAAGTTCTGTCATTCCATGTAAATCTGTTTATCCACTGAGTTGTAGCTCGAGAGATTTATCCGTTAGCATTCCCATCCATTTCAGCATGTATGGGCACTTATTGCTGTAAACATTTTTTTCCACCTGAGCCATAAATATCATATGAATAATCATATATATTAGAAGGAATCAAGGCATGGCTGATTATCCCCTGCATAACTACACAATTCTAGGGGGCAAAAAGCATCTTTCTCCATTGACAGCTAATGTGCATTCTGATGAAAAACATTTGTTTCAAGCATTGAAATAGAAAATATTATATCATAATAGATATTTGACCATTGCACAATTTTCGGGGCTCTTAAAGATACACTATGCATCTTTTTTTGTGTAAATAATGAGTCAATACATAATCAATCCTTCTTCTAAAACACGTTTTGGTCTTACCCTGATTCACTATGGTAAGCCTATCATAAGCTTTATATTTTAGATCTGTCTGGATGGTTCTGGCGGAAACTGCGTGCATGCGTCACTCGCCTGTAAATGTGTCTCGTTGTATCCGTAAATAGAGTAAAGTTGCTCTGGCGGCTTTGCCGTGTGTCTGGTGTGTGTGTTAGGGTGACCACCCGTCCCGCGTAGCGCGTGCGCGCACAGCGTTTGAAGCCCAATTCATGCGTCCCGCAAATTGAGACCGTGTCACGCATAATCCATGCTTGCTCAAAAAAAAAGTTGGTCGCTCTATATCCTCGAGCCCCAGGCAGCCAAACGAACATTACTTTACAGTTCAGCACGCTATTGTTGCCACACCCACCCCTCAGTTGAACTGCTGACTGTTGTCAACTTTTTCGTTGTTGTCATGACAGCGCACGCACGCGCATACCAGACACACTGAAGGAACTTTTAGATGCGCGCTTTCCAATTCGAAAAATGGAGAAAGAGACTGTCTGAGAGGCACCGCCATCATCAATTAAAAAGAGAAGGTGTGGGTTCAAGAAAGACTGGGAAAATGAATATTTGTGGCTGAAAGGTGTTGAGGGGGATACCGAGAGGGCTTTTTGTGACCTTTGCAAAACGTCCTTCTCAATCGGACATGGAGGGGAATACGATGTCAATCGTATTTTTTTTTTGAAAATACTTTTTTTTTAACTGTTCCTGTAGTGTTGAACAACTACAATTCCTGTTAATCCTATAATTTTTTATTATAATTTATTTAAAGTGAATAAATTGTAATGAAAAATAAATTAAATTAAATAGTAGCCTAAATCGTAAGTGGAAGTGCATCTGTCAATTCATTGAATGTTCAAAATATTATGAATCTTTATTTAGAAAAAAATACACATTGGTTGGCCTGGCCTATTCATGAGCATACATCAGCAATTATACATGTTTAGGGGAATAGGGCATTATTAATATACCATGATGATGTAAGGTGGTATGTGCTAGAAATGGGTAAACCACTATCCACAGTGAGTGTCCCACATTGTCCCTCAGAAACATACCCCTTGTCCCCCCTTGGGCTTATTAGCAGGTGGTCACCCTAGTGTGTGTGTGTCTGGTAAGTGTGTGTGTGTGTGTGTGTGTGTGTGTGTGTGTGTGTGTGTGAGAGAACAGAGGAGAGTCTGCTGGAGAAAAGAGAACGAGACAGAGCTCGTAATAAAACAAGAATCAACATCAGATCCTATGTGTGTGTGTGTGTGTGTGTGTGTGTGTGTGTGTGTGTGTGTGTGTGTGTGTGTGTGTGTGTGTGTGTGTGTGTGAGAGAGAGTGTGAGTGTGTGTGTGTGTGTGTGAACAGAGGAGAATCTGCTGAAGAAAAGAGACAGAGCTCGTAATAAAACAAGAATCAACATCAGCTTGGCTTTTCAGAGATGGAGAACTGAGGGATTTCAAATATTGTAAAAGCGTTGTTTTTATTACTCAACAGGAGAGTACAGTATTTATTAAACAGATAAATTGCCATATGTAGCTCTCTAAAAGAGTTCACTGTAAAGCATTAACTATTGTGAAGATCATTTCATTATGATTGTCGTATCGCTGTGCTTTAATTAATTTTCAAGAAAGTACCGAGTCTATTAATGGTTAAAGATACCATAACGTCTTCAGCTGGTCAGCTTGAGATCATATTCATATTCATATTCATCCACACAGTCATTCAGAGGCAAAGCACAACCAAAACAATGTTCTTCCACAAAATGCAGTTTTGTTTTTTAACTTCGAGAGGGACAACATTTACAGTGTACCTTTAAAAGTGTAAGTAGTCATTAGTGAATAGTGAAGGGTTTGAGACTGTAAGCAAAGATTATTGTAGTATGTTTTACAAGAAAATACTATAGTGCAATAAAAAAAGATTGTAAATATAACAAAGACTATTGGAGCATATTTTACAAATCAATACAATTTCAGTCTTTCTGCTTCTAAATTTCATGCTTAATTCAATGTGTTACTTCTTGTTTCTTGGCAACTATTTATGAAATTTACAAGCAATTTCTGAGTGAAAATTGTTTCAAAATCACACACCAAATTTTTGCCAGTGTATTTCAGTCTTTCAACTTAAAAATTCCACGTTGAATTCAATGATATTTGCCATTTCTTTGAAATTATTTGTGAAATTTACAAGCATTTACTGAGTTAAAATAGTTTCCTATCTCTCACTCACCCTCCCCCCTCTGAGATGAAACTCAGAACTTTACAAAATCAAAGAAATATTCAATTGCTCCAATGTTTAACTTTCTGTCGGTGCAATTCAGATGTGTACGAGTGAATTCAGTCTTTCCGAAGGTGAAAAGACATTTGCAACACAAACAGAAGACTCAGAAGACTCTGGCCTTTAAGGAGCCCTATCACATTAGAGGTCTGACGTGTTTTGGACCTTCCTCGGATTCTGGAAGTTTCCTAAGAAAGCGCTCGTCCCTCCTGGGATCCTCATCCTTTCTCTTACCTCCAAACAGATGTCAGAGGAGAATCAAAAGACTTTTTGTCAGAAAGGCAAGAAGAACTTTAGGGCACAAAGGCATGTGTGGAAACAGAGATGCCCTTTTCCGCGCTCTCGTTCCGCTCCGGTTAGTTTGGGCTCTTAATGGAGCAGATATGATGGACAACTAATACATGTTAAAGGTGATTTCTTTGACCTTTGACATGGACATGCACACATGATCAAACACAAATTCCAGGTTCTCATATGTGACATGGTGACCTCAAACAAAGATGTCCATTTTCTCCAAAATACCCCCCTCACGCAACAATCTGCCCATCAGATAATAGTGAAATACACCGACTGATTGGGAAAGGAGGAATTCTCAGGAAAGATCCAATCTGCATGGACTAACATGGGTAAAAACTCACTTATAGACCTCAGACTTTGGAAATGTGGCTTGCAATTTGCATTCAGCAACTTTTTTTGGCAAAAACTATTTTTAATGAGTTTTTCATTTAATTGAAACAAGATAAACATACTTAACGCTGCATATAAAGACTTTTTTCACTTGTTTATTTAAAAAAAATAAAGTAAGAATCTGCAAATGCAGTGAGTCTTAATATCATATGCGGTAAAGATTTCTTAAAGGGATACTTCAGCATTTAGCATTAAGCTTTGTATCAGTAGAAAACCTGTAGTATTTTCGAATTACCGTGCTTTCCTCCCTCATGTCCCCCTGAGACGAGAGATTTCTGTATTTTTTGTCTGGAAAAAAATCCTCAGATGACGCAAAAATCTTCATTTTGCGTCATCTGAGGATTTTTTGGCCAGAGGCGAGAGACTCCAGCCAGTAGTAAGAGCTGTTACGCATGTTTTCAACCCGCCCATAGTGGGATCTCACTCTAAGTAAGTGCACACAGTGTCAGACATCTTTTTTTGGAAGCTAAGCTAGCAGGCTCTTGTTCTGTGGAGAAAGCTGAGTAGTAGGGGTTACCATCCTCTTTTTCCCGGACATGTCCGGCCGTCGAGATCATCCAAAATGTCCGGGATTCGGCTTTTGCTTTCTGCAGTCGCCATTCATTGTTTACATGCACACCTTTTGTTTCAATCTAACTGAATTCATTCCGATTGGTGAATCTGAATGTAGTGTTTACATGAACGCTAAACAAGTGATCGGTTGATGTGCGTTTTAGCATTGCTAAGAAAATTCCCGCTCCTCCATGAGAGATAGCCTACGAGACCGGTGCGTCTCGCATTCACATAACACATTATAGACTTCTATAATTCAATGTTAGGCTGCATAGTTTAGGTCAGCCGGAACCGTGAACGCTTCCCAGAAATCCTGATGTACTAGTTACATCATAAGAAGAATGGCATCTACGCTAATATTAGTCTCTCTGTTTATCCCGAGGTTTACGGCAGTCCGCCGGATCCAAGCCGTATCCAGATCTGATGAAGGACCTGCGCCTGGACGCGACAACAGCGCAGTCCTGAAATGTCAACTAGTCTCTCCCCTGTGAAGGCCTCCCTCCCCTCCCTTTACCTCTGTACAGATAAAGCATTGTCGGGTTAATTCCGGTTCGTGTGGCTACGCGGAAGTGAAAAAAATTCTGTATTATAAATTTTAAGGCCAGACAAGTAGTTTGTTGAGGGTTGGTTTGTAGAGAAGGACTACACGCATGCGCACATATATTCAAACACACATCCCTATAGACTGAACTCGTAATACGAATGTGCACACCATCAGCGTTCTCACTGGTTCGCGTTTTTGAAGTTTGCACAGAAAGAACTTAAGAGTTTTCGGTTAAAACAATGTCGCGTTAGCGGCCCCTAAGTTAATAACTAATGATCGTTGCGACGGAAGTGAATCAATCAAACTAACTTTAGCTGGAAAATAACTTTATTCTAGAGCTGCTGTAATCTCCTATTATCTCTGTAAAGCCGCTTTGGAAAAATCTACATCGTTAAAAGCGCTATAAATGAAGATGACTTGACTTGACTATTTTAAAGCGATATGGAGGAGATTAGGAGGAGAAACGGGAGGATATTAGGAGGAAACTGAGCTCAACGGCTCTGGTCGAGCTGTGATATAAACTAACACTATTGGCTATTTTTAAAAAGGGGAGGAGCTGTTCGATATGTCCCGCCCTGTCTTCCTGTTTCAGTGGATATTACGTTTCAGTGCACTTCAGTAGGCCTTTAAGCGGCTGAACGCCAGTGGGCGGAGCCTATGGAGTAGTGGTGTATAACTATTGGTCGACGTCTTGCTCTAGAGGCGGGCATATGCAAATGTATTTATCCATGTGACGTCACAGATCCCGCAATATCAAAGCGAGCTGATTTTAGAGCTTGATTAAATAAATGCTTTGTTAATAATGAAGAGGACATTTTAAGCTCTGAAACTTGCAGGACGTTTCATTTTTTTGCAGTGTTACCTGATTTGCATAACTTCCTTAGTTTAGCAAATCCGGTGCTAAAACAATGCAGACAGTGGATGCAAAAACTCTCTTAGTGGGTGCAATTTATTTTTGTAAATTCCTCCTTTAATGTTTGTTGAGCAAAGGCTTTAAATATCAGACAAACATTGCCGGTCTCTCATGATCGGGCTGCCAAAAAACAATAGATAAACACAAAAGAACTGACTGAATTAAACATGAAATAAGGTCATGTGACCAGCGTATTTCTTCTGTACAAAATGTTGCATTCTGTTTCACATAATACTTAAATATCTATCTATCTATCTATCTATCTATCTATCTATCTATCTATCTATCTATCTATCTATCTATCTATCTATCTATCTATCTATCTATCTATCTATCTATCTATCTATCTATATCAGTATGCAGTAAGCAGTGTTAGCATTCAGTACTAAGCCTGACAAAGATTGAGGGATCAGTATGAGTGTTAAAGTGGATCAGAGGTCAGTGGAGAATAAAAACTGAGAGAAATAACCCAAATCATCCTGGTGTGATCATCCTGTGACCTGCACACATGATCACTGCGTGTTTTCATTATGTTGGACCTTGATGAAGACCACAATATTTGCTTTTATGGTGATAAAATGAACTATTTCTTCATATTGTATGAACTGGCACTGCCAAACTCAAAAGTTCAATGCATTGAATTCAACAGTTCAAGTAAATAATAAGTTAGCAAATAAGGTAACCACTTCACTACAAATACTTTTACAAGTCAGAATCTCGTAATTGTGGTAATTCTGACATGAATGCATCTTAACTTTTGCAAGGTATATGCTTGAAACAAATGAAAAATATAAAAATGACTATTTTAATGGAGTATAGTAGCCTATGTATATTGAGGACAAATGCTTTGCGCTGTTGAAATGAGCCGTTTGTAAACAGTTTTTCTGCTCTTTTGTGTAGTTGAGGTCAGGATGTGAGCGGGATACTGCTCTGGGATTATTGTATGTGTGAAACGTTTCACCCAGAGATGATTTGGGGCGGACTGTGAAGGAAAACTGCGTTCCTGATGATGCTGTGCTGGCAGGAGCAGATTTCCTATCACCTCTGCTCCATATCACTGAAATTACATCAAGCTGTTACTGCAGTGCAAGGTGAGAGGCAGTGCAGGGGGACACGGCGTGTGTGTGTGTGTGTGTGTGTGTGTGTGTGTGTGTGTGTGTGTGTGTGTGTGTGTGTGTGTGTGTGTGTGAAAGAGAGAGAGAGAGAGAGAGAGAGAGAATGGTAGAGTGTGTGTGCATCACTGTGGTCTAAATTTATAACAAGCTTATAAATCATATCGAACAAGTTATTTTGAAAATGTAAAAATGCTGAAAGTTGTGTGTGATGGGTAGGTTTAGGGGTCGGGTTAGTCTGTGTGTGAGAAAGTGTGTATGTGTGTGTGTGTGATGGGTAGGTTTAGTGGTAGAGTTTATGTGTGTGTGTGTGTGTGTGTGTGTGTGTGTGTGTGTGTGGACATGTTTTTCTACACCGGTGGGGACTTAAACCTGAATGCACACCGACTCATGGGGACTCGTGTCACCGTGGGGACCTAAATCGAGGTCCCCATGGGTACAAAAGCTTATAAATCATACAGAATTAGTTTTTTTGAAAATGTAAAAATGCAGAATGTCTCCTGTGATGGGCAGTGTAAGGGGACAGAATATACAGTTTGTACAGTATAAAAACCATTACGTCTATGGAGAGTCCTCACAAAGATAGTGCACCAGACATGTGTGTGTGTGTGTGTGTGTGTGTGTGTGTGTGTGTGTGTGTGTGTGTGTGTGTGTGTGTGTGTGTGTGTGTGTGTGTGTGTGTGTGTGTGATGGGTTAGTTTAGTGGTAGAGTTAGTGTAAGGGGAGAGAATATACATTTTGGACAGTATAAAAGTGTGTGTGTAAAAGAGGTCCTGAGGAGAGATAAAATGGGACACACAACTTTAAATAAATGAATAAATATAAGAAAAAAAACATTAAATTCTAAATGTAAAAATGAATGAATTGACAGCAGAGTGAAGGAGAAAACTAGACCTTTATATTGTCTGAAGAAAACTTGCTAGTGTATTGTGTTATATTATAGAAAGATAGATAGAAAAACAGATAAAACGACAAACAGACGGATGGACTGATGGACAGAAGGATGGATGGAGATAGATAGATAGATAGATAGATAGATAGATAGATAGATAGATAGATAGATAGATAGATAGATAGATAGATAGATAGATAGATAGATAGATAGATAGATAGATAGATAGATAGATAGATAGATAGATAGACTGATAGACTGATAGATAGATAGATAGATAGATAGACTCATAGACTGATAGATAGATAGATAGATAGATAGATAGATAGACTGATAGACTGATAGATAGATAGATAGATAGATAGATAGATAGATAGATAGATAGATAGATAGATAGATAGATAGATAGATAGATAGATAGATAGATAGATAGATAGATAGGCTGTGATGTTAATGTCAGCTGCCCACAGAGTGACTCTACAATAATTCACACTCATTTATACACAATTCATACCGTGTGGGTCAGCCAACGGAAGCACGTAAGCTAAACACACACACACACACACACACACACACACACACACGTCGACTCAGCGAAGGTGACCCTGACACACATGGTGTTCTGGTCTTAGCAACCGAACATCTACAGTGCCAAGACTTATAAATAAACCCCTTTAACAAACACACACACACTCCTGATCCGGCGCCTGTAGTGTCCACACACACTGTGATGATGCACACAAGTACAACTGATCTCAGATCAGAGCTCAGATCTGGAGCCGGTCTGAAGAGCAAAGGCTCCGAGGAGGATGCAACAATTCAAATCAACAGGAAGATACTCTGCCTGCGGGACGGCCCACTTCGTCCAAAATAAAACCTATATAAAGCACTGAAAGTAGGACAGTCAAACTCAGGTGCCGTCTCAGTCTGAACTCACTGTTATTGTCTGTTCTCTCACTGCAAAATATCACATTCTTCATCAGTATCTCTCAGTAAGATTACCATAAACATGATTCACTTCCAATTCAAAATCAAAAGTTTTGGGTTTTGTTTGCTTTCAACCCATATCTAGTACATTTCTATACGTTAGTGTTGTAAAAGTCAAAGGTCACGACAAAAACGTTTATCTTGTAACTGAACAGAATTCACAATTCTGGGAAAACAGGCCAAAAATATTCATGATCTTGTTCACAGGGACGCATACAAGTGTTCGTCCAATCAAATGCTCTCTTTAATATGAGAATGTCCCGCCCGCTAATACCACCTGACACTGACTCGCATTGGTTAGTAAAGGCTACTGGCTATTTAAAAACAAGACAAGTCCTTCATTATAGAGGAGATCGTTACAGGACAGAAAACTGCACTTGTTGAAACACGTCACGTTTGCAAAGAATCTTCATGTGATTCAGAGAATGTTGAATCTTGATTTTTTGACTGACATTTCAACTTATGGTTATCATGTGAACGCCAAGATAAAAACAAACATGTTCCAGGAACACTGTTTAATCAAGGAAAACTGTACAAATTGTTCAATTTGGATGGATGGATGGATGGATGGATGGATGGATGGAGGGATGACAGATAGAATGTAGGGCTGGGCGATATATCTCATGAGATTGTTATGCGCATCTCGTCAGTAAAGCCGGTTCCTTGATTAGTATCGCATTAATTATCGAGGACGTATCGCCTGCGATAATTAATGCGATATGGCTCAGCTTGTCAGTTAACTACGGCTCTTTGTAGTAAATGCCGCTCCATCTGAAAGCGTGATGGCGATTTACTACTAATCAAGGAACCGGCTTTACTGACGAGATGCGCATAACAATCTCATGAGATATATCGCCCAGCCCTAATAGAATGAAAGAATTATGGATGGATGGATGGATGGTTATATTATTGGATGGGTTAATGTATGTATATAACGTTGGATACATGGATGGATGGTGGATGGATGGATGGATGGATGACAGAAAGAATGAAAGAATTATGGATGGATGGATGGATGGATACAATGTTGGATGGATGATAGAATGATAGATAGAATGAGGATAAAATGGTAGATAGATAGACAGACAGACAGACAGACAGAGATGGATGGATGGATGGATGGATGGATGGATGGATGGATGGATGGATGGATGGATGGATGGATGGATGGATGGATGGATGGATGGATGGATGGATGGATGGATGGATGGATGGATGGATGGATGGATGGATGGATGGATAGATAGATAGATAGATAGATAGATAGATAGATAGATAGATAGATGGATGGATGGATAGATGATGACAGATAGAATGATGGATGGATGGATGGATATAACACTGGATGGATGGGGTGGATGAATAACAGAAAAAATGATGGGGGGGGGGGATTGGAATCCACTGCTGCTTCAATGTATATGTAATGAGTGATTATAATCAAAGTATTAATCAATATTTTTCCTTCTAAATATCAAATGAGTTGAATGACTGATTGAATGAATGAATGAATGAATGAAAGAAGAGTGTGATTACTGAAATGTTCTTTTCATGTATTCTTTAATGTCAGTATTTGATACCTGAATGCAGTAACAGTGCTTGCTCATTTAGCCCGGCTTCCAGAAATTAAATAGGGAAATGTTTTGTGTTTGAGAAAGGTCTTCAACATGTTAAAACACAAAGGGGTCATTGAAGCCAATAGTTTAGGGGACCATTTCTTTGTACTTAGACTAAAGTGTAGCCTTCCTTGAGAAAGAACGCATTATCTTGATGTTTGAGAGGACTCTCCTGTTTATAGTTAGAGTCTGGCCAAATCTAACCTTGGAAAAAGCTGTGTGTCGGTGTGTGTGTTAGTCTTCTTGCTTACAGGTTAAGGAACCACTGGCATTGTTGGAGATTGACTGAGTTGTTGTTCGAGACATGCTGGCACCCAGCAACCCAAATCTGCGGCCTGGAAGGTCACGACATGCCTAACTTCAAGGTCCGAGTGTCAGATGCATAATCAATGGAGATATGCTTCCGTCTATCTGTATATGTGTGGAAAATTACTATGTTTATCTATTTCTTAGCCAATGAGAATCATTCAACCTGTTAGCAATGACGTAGCTTAGACCTTGGAAATGGTATAACTGCTGTGTGTGTGTGTGTGTGTGTGTGTGTGTGTGTGTGTGTGTGTGTGTGTGTGTGTGTGTGTGTGTGTGTGTGTGTGTGTGTGTGTGTGTGTGTGTGTGCGTGCGTTTGGTTTATATTACATTGTGGGAACCAAATGTCCCCACAAGGATAGTAAAGCCTGAGATCACCTCCATTGTGGGGACCAGCCAGTGGTCCCCATGAGGGGAATGGGTTAATAAACATCCTATATTATATATTTTTGAAAATGTAAAAATGCAGAAAGTGTTCTGTGATGGGTAGGTTTAGGGGTAGGGTTAGTGTAAGGAGATAGAATATACAGTTTGTACAGTATAAAAACCATTAAGTCTATGGAAAGTCCCCACAAAGATAGTGAACCAGACAGCGGGTCGGCCTACGAACTCCTGTGTGAGTCTTGAAGCTGAACTTCTGCTGATGAAACTGCAAACAGTAAAACTTTTCTTCAATTTATTATAATTCTGACTCCGGGTCTTCTTTCCAACATCTGGTCCTTGGGTCCTAAACTGTTAACCCCTAACACACCATTAGTGCTCTTAAATTGGAAGATAAAAAACAAAACAAAAAAACTTGCATGTCTATTTGACTTTGTTTAAACAACACATATAAAAACTAGTCAAATTTATGAACACAATCACAGTGGAATGACTTGTGGAATTTCTCAGGAATTTCCAGCTGGAGTTTCTCAGGTCAGCCGGTCCCTGTATTGATCACGGTCACCATGATCTACTAAACCATTCTGAAGGAAACAATTCCCGGGAATATTCCTCAACAGACAACTGAGGAACCCGCTTGGATGAGTGACAAAACAAATGAACAACATGTTTCTGATTGAACTTCTATCAGCCACTAGAAGCTGGATTTGGAAAACATGTCCTCCTCGACTGAGCAGCCCAGCAGCTCCAGACACTCACATCAAATGATGAATAAATGTTACCACACCTGCTGCTGACTTATTCATTACTGATCCACCCAATGTTAATGCTGAGTACTGACTGATAGAACTTAAACAGAGACTTCATGGCCAGATTTGGGAATGATTTACTCAAACACTTTTAAAGGAACAGTTCACCCACAAACCATCATTCACTCACCCTCATGTCCCTCCAAACCTGTTTGACTTCCATTATTCTGTGAAACACAAAAGAAGAAAAGTTAACACAATGCAGGGACTGTCAACTTTCAATAAACATAAAGTTTTGACCATCACCAGTTTCTTCCTTACTTTTTCTTTTAGGGTTTTATGTTGTTAAATGAACTGTGTTATCATAACAGTGCCTTGTATTTTGTATGACACTGTGCTTTTACGAAGTGTTGCTGTTGTTTTCAGGCTCTACTAGAACAGGTTTTCCTGCTTCAATGTTGATTATTTTCCTCATATTCTCCACTGTTTAATCTCCTCTCTTCCCAGTCTGTCAGTAACGCTCTGTTTAGTTCTGTCTATATGAAGCCCCTCCTTCTGAAAAGCACACTGTGCTCTGATTGGTCGGCTGGAGCAGTGTGTTGTGATTGGTCGAGCGCTTCGAGTGTGTTTGGGAAATGTCCCGCCCCTTTCCATAACCACCAGTTTAACACACTACTGTACTAACTAACTCAACCAGGCCCCGCCCCTTTATTCTGCGTATGAATTATTTAAATGAGGAATATCCGGAAGAAACTCAAGACTACAATGGAGGCGTTTCAGGAGTTCAGAAACACTGACACTGATATAGAGAAGAACTCCCGCTGGAGGAAACCTTTTCAAACAGCATCATTACACACAAAAGAAAAGCATAACATAGGTCCTCTTTAACACTTGTGAGTAAATAATAACAGAATTTTCATTTTTGAGTAAAATATTCCTTTAACCCTCTACTGCATAGCGTTGCCCCCAGGCAACGGAAAGTTTTCTTAAGCCCTATGTTCAGTACATTTTTCTTTAAATGATTGCAACCAATTAGAATGTTTGAAAAAGTATCAGAACAGTCCAATAAGGTTTGGGAGTCACTACCAAGCACCATTTGAAGGCGGGATGTCCTTTTCTGACACATGGTCACAGGAGCACATGGTGTGAGATGAAAGCAAGATTATTTGCTTTAGTAATCATATTTAAAATGACATGAACTGTACATAAAAAATATGTGTGTGTGTGTATGAAGGTGTAGAGAAGCCTTTTGGCAGGTTTTGTGAAGTTTTTTTTATTTTGCATGTTCACAAATTCAGTTTTTCTTTTTGTTGCCTCAGGGCAACGTTGTGCGATAAGGGGTACTTTTCAAGGATGTCTTGGACAATACCTCACAATGGCAAATAATGTGTTACAAGTAGGGAATATCTAGGGTTCCCAGGAACGCCCAAAGTCACCAAAGTGACACTAATGTGCAGCATCCACAGTCATGTTAGAACAGAAAGGGACCATCTACAAACTGTTCCCACAAAGTTGGGAGCATGAAATTGTCCAAATTGTCTTGGTATGCTAAAGCATTAGGAGTTCCTTTCACTGGACCTAATGGGCAAAGCCCAACCCCTGAAAAACAACCCCACACCATAATCCCCCCTCCACTAAACAACCCCACACCATAATCCCCCCTCCACTAAACAACCCCACACCATAATCCCCCCTCCACTAAACAACCCCACACCATAATCCCCCCTCCACCAAACAACCCCACACCATAATCCCCCCTCCACCAAACAACCCCACACCATAATCCCCCCTCCACCAAACAACCCCACACCATAATCCCCCCTCCACCAAACAACCCCACACCATAATCCCCCCTCCACCAAACAACCCCACACCATAATCCCCCCTCCACCAAACAACCCCACACCATAATCCCCCCTCCACTAAACAACCCCACACCATAATCCCCCCTCCACTAAACAACCCCACACCATAATCCCCCCTCCACCAAACAACCCCACACCATAATCCCCCCTCCACTAAACAACCCCACACCATAATCCCCCCTCCACCAAACAACCCCACACCATAATCCCCCCTCCACTAAACAACCCCACACCATAATCCCCCCTCCACTAAACAACCCCACACCATAATCCCCCCTCCACCAAACAACCCCACACCATAATCCCCCCTCCACTAAACAACCCCACACCATAATCCCCCCTCCACTAAACAACCCCACACCATAATCCCCCCTCCACTAAACAACCCCACACCATAATCCCCCCTCCACCAAACAACCCCACACCATAATCCCCCCTCCACTAAACAACCCCACACCATAATCCCCCCTCCACTAAACAACCCCACACCATAATCCCCCCTCCACCAAACAACCCCACACCATAATCCCCCCTCCACTAAACAACCCCACACCATAATCCCCCCTCCACCAAACAACCCCACACCATAATCCCCCCTCCACTAAACAACCCCACACCATAATCCCCCCTCCACCAAACAACCCCACACCATAATCCCCCCTCCACTAAACAACCCCACACCATAATCCCCCCTCCACCAAACAACCCCACACCATAATCCCCCCTCCACTAAACAACCCCACACCATAATCCCCCCTCCACTAAACAACCCCCCACACCATAATCCCCCCTCTACAAAACTTTACACTTGGCACAATGCAGTCAGACAAGTACCGTTTTCCTGGCAACCACCAAACCCAGACTCGTCCATTGGATTGCTAGTCAGAGAAGAGTGATTGGTCACTCCAGAGTCCAGTGGCGGCGTGCTTTACACCACTGCATCCCACACTTTGCATTGCACTTGGTGATGTAAGGCTTGGAAGCAGCTGCTCAGCCATGGAAACCCATTCCATGAAGCTCTCTACAAAGTTTGGAGGTCTGTAGCTATTGACTCTGCAGAAAGTTGGCGACTTCTGTGTGCCTCAGCATGTATTGACCCCACTCTGTGGCCTAGTTGCTGTTGTTCCCAATTGCTTCCACTTTGTTATAATACCCCTAACAGTTGACCGTGGAATATTTTGTAGTGAGGAAATTTCACGAATGGACTTATTGTACAGGTGGCAACCTATCACCGCGCTTGAATTCACTGAGCTCCTGAGAGTGTTTGTTGAAGCGTCTGTATGCTTAGGTTCTTGATTTTAAACAACTGTGGCCATGGAAGTGTATATGGGGATGATTAGGATACATGAAATACATGATATGACATGACGCACATGATACAAACCTATGTCTGTATCAAATCAAATATATTGATGTGTTTCAAGTGTTTTTCCCTTTTTACTTAAAGCTACACTGTGTAACTTTTTTAGTTGATTCTTAGCAAAAAACACTTAGTTCTTTCAAAAATATATGTGCTCATTAATGTATATTTACTTCTTTCAAGTAATAAAGTATTCTCTTAAGTTTATAATCTGCCATTGAAAGTACATACGGGTGAGGGGTTCGAATGCCGGTCGCCATGTTGCCCCTCCATCTTGAAACTACATTAGCCAAAGAGGGACATACCTGTAAATTCAAGCTTCGCCTTTTGCGTTTTTCACTCAGTGACACCGTGACGAATGCGAGGGGGAGATTACTCGCGAGCTCGCGAGTGCCGGCAGATTTGAAAGATAGTGTGTGTGTGTGTGTGTGCGTACTCACATTTGAAAGAGAGAATTAAAAAAAACGTCAACGCGACAGACAAATCAGCAAGACCATAGTCAATATTGGAGTAACTTTTCCCAGATGGAAAGAGCTCATGAGGAGAAAAGATTTTAAAACGGACGCCGAGGTTGCCTGCTTTCTTCTCGACAGGTAATTCAGCCTGTTGTAATTCATTTGTGTAAATTCCAAGTTTTTATAGTTGCTTGTCTAACCATAGCATGGTTGTGCATAACGCCAGAACGACCTCTAGTATAACTTCATCCTCGCGTCAATGGTGAAAAAGTATTGTTTACCTTGTAACATAAATCTGTGCTGCGACGGATCACAGGTGATGAATAGTTTTAAAGGCGCAATTTTTTAAGCTATATATAAAAAAGGACACTGTAAATTTTAGTTATTTTTAATTGCTTTTACTTTGTACACATTGTAACGTTATCCTAATCTGATTATGCTGGGATAGCCGATTCCAAGGGTGACGTTTACCTCCTGACATCTGTCCTGTAGTTTTATTCATTTTAGACGTATTGTTTATTATTGTCATGGACGAAGTCGATAACTGGAAGCCATGTTAATCTTGGAATAATACGGCCACCGTAGGAGTAAAAACGCCCTCGGAATTGAGAGGAACAGAAACAAATATTCACTGGGTAGTCATATATAATTTCACCGCTAGATGGGGGTAAAAATCACACAGTGTAGCTTTAATGATTTCTTGACATTTTTTATTTTTATTTTTATTTTTTTATTGCTCTCTGAGAATTGTATAATGATAATTTTCTCTATGATTCTTTACCATTGTTGCACAACAGGCCCTCAGGCAACAAAAAAATATTTTGGGGTGGAGGGGTTGGGGGAGGGATATTTTTCAATAAATCAATAAAATGTTCCCAAATGAGCCAAGAAATGATGTGGAATAATTTTTCTCATGTGCCATCAATGCATGCAGTAGAGGGTTAAAAATGAGTAGCACATAATGTCCTGTTCACAGGAAGTGACATCAGTGACCTCTCGTGACCTTTCCCCTCAAGTATTAGGCTCCAATCAAACTTCCTGTTCCACAAGAGTGTCTGGCAAACATTCAAAGTTTCGCGGAGCAGGTTTGGCCAATGATGCTAATTTTACGCCTGCTCTTTTGTCTAATGCACCTGCCTCTTGACATTCCCAGACCAAAAGTTGGGATTGTGTTTTCGGAGCAGGATAAAAGCCGGAGGAACCGGGCGACACGAGACGCCACGCTGACAATAACTCAGTGACACCAATCCATCATGAAGTCAAGGACAAAATCCAGAGCTTCACAAATCACGCAAAGCTCCATCGGGAGTGCGTTTCCCTCACAAACGAATCCGTG
>NC_137126.1:48087882-48097882 GCF_949319135.1 Squalius cephalus | reverse complement strand
AGAGTCAAGGAGCTACAACGACAATATGTCCAGATATAGTGTACTGTATATTCAATTCAATGTCCAGTTCTATAAGCTTTGCACTTTGCAAGTAGGTAACCTACACAGTAATATTACAGTACAGTATAGTATACAGTGATGATATGATTTACATAAACTTTGTTTTGAGAGTTATGGAATTGGAGGCCAACCAGGCCCCTCATGAATTCATATACATAGATGAGGCAGGATTCAATCTGGCCAAAAGGCGTCGACCTGGAGGAAATGTAATGTTTTTGCTGTTGTTTTTTTGTTCAGAATGCTCTTGTGTGTTTCATGGATATTTTTCTACTGTACCTCCTGTAGTAAACAGTAAAGGAATAAAAACTGATTTGCTTTTTACTGGAATGTTTATGAATGTGAACAGTACTGTACATGTGGACATACAGTTCCCAACCAAGAAATTTAGTGTAAAACGGTGGATTGCATGTTTTGCATGCAGATACCTGTAAAACTGAAACATAAAAGTCTATGCAGTTTTAGTAATGTCAACAATAGCCAGTATTTTGAAACCTAGTGTACTTTGATTGACTGCATGTACCTTGTGAAGTGAAAACAAGTGTTATTCTTTGACAGAATAATTTCATTTTGAGTCAGATTTCCAGTGTTTTGGTAAAGTTAGTGTGTGCACAGAGAAACATGTGTTCTGTTTTGAAATGAAGAGTTAGTGTATATTTAACAAAATGTGTTTTTGAGAAGACAATTAACCATTTGGCCAATTGTGTTTTGTAGGTGTGAGTCTGTGTTAAGAGTTTAGAAAAATTATCTGAAGTATGGGTAAGCGCTTGTTAGCGATTGAAAAAAACTGTAATATAGCATTATTGATTCATATTTTCATTCAGTTGTCTTCTCAAACTTTCATCTGTCACATGGTGTAATCCACCATGAAAGACTTTAAAGGCCCACTGAAGTGCCTTGGAAGCTTTGTATGATGTGTTGACGTAATTTCCACTGAAACAGAAAGCTAAGGCGGGACAAATTTAATGGCTCCTCCCCCTTTTCAAATAGCCAATAGCGTTTGGTTTACCTCACACGCACTTGACAGCACCATGGAAGCGAATCCGAGCGCTGATGATACGTTAGATTCTAGAGAGCATTTGATTGGACAGAAGATGTGATGAGAAGCGGTGATGTCATAAAAATCCGAGATCCATTTTAGCGGAAGTGAGGGACTAAGTTTTGAATGCTTATATCTCCTAGATGCGAATGCTTATTCATAACCTTAAGGCTAACATGTTCACACTAAAAGCTAAAAAACTTAAATTTTGATTTAAGGGGGCCTTTAACAAAATTGAACAAGATTACTTTAGGATTAGCCTAAGATATTATTGTTATAAATGTATAATTGCAAATGTCCCACAGGTGTGGGGGAGGGGCGGTCTTAAAACATTTTTATAAATCATAAAATGAGATATTTATTCTTTGTAATGAGTGAAAAGTATTGATATTAAAAGTTAATTGTTTGTACCTGATTTTTCATATCACAATCACCTGAATTTTTTCATATTGTGATTTTTGAGGAATTGTATTGAATCCAATTAGGGTCAATCTGACCCATTCCAACAAGATCACCCAGAAATCAAAGATAACATGAGGGTTAACCCTCATGTTATGTTGCGGGTCAATCTGACACATTTCAATTTTTGAGTTGACTTAAAATGTTTTCTTGACATTTTGTGACTATTTCTCATTTAGGGTCAAGAACATGCATGCAAAGTTGTACACACATAATGACTATTATGATTGTGATGTTTGGGGGTCAATTTTACCCACATATTTTATTGTTTAAAAATTTTTTTTTTCTTTTTTTTTCTACCTTATGAAGCTAAACAGGAGCTTTTCCCCACTTATATCAATACAGAAAAAGACTTTGTCAGACGCAGATGGTAAAAATGAGCGATCATTACTATTTGCAATCCATCTGAAGTACTATTAAAACTATGTTTATGGGGTTTTTTTTCGTAATTTTGTGACTTTCTGATTTATGGTCATGAACATGCATGCAAAGTTTCAGCGCGCTGATGTGCTGTGAAAAATGCATAAATAATTTTTATACGATTTTGATGTTCGTGGGTCAATTTGACCCTCAAAAGCAACTGTACAGACACAAAATGACAACATTTATTCGCTGTATGTCAGGGCTCTTCAGATCTAGTCCTGAAACACCAGTTTCTTGCTGCGTTTAACAACTTTTCATTTTCAATATTTGTGAAAACAAAACCGTTTTACCTGTTAACGGTCAATCCCCCTTTTTGAGCATGACTTTTCCCACTTAAATTGTTATAATTCTTGAATACTTTGGAGCACAGACTTCAGATTATTGTAGTAAAGTAAAGTTAAAAAGTTATAGAATTTTAAGTTTATGAAAATACAAATATAATTTTTATATAAAATATATATTTTACAAAACAAATTCAACTTTAAAACTTCAAGAAAATCAAAGCCAAACATCTCACAAGTTCTGTGCCAAATTTTAAATTGATATCTCAATAAATGAGCTTTCAGTAAGATTTATTTTGGGCGCAGTACCAAACTTTTCCACTATGACATCCCAGGCCCCACTTGAACATATGAGGACTCTTCAATTTATGAATCAAAATATTTATGAAGTAGACATCCTATTCAGAAGTAGTTGTTAATATTTGATATGAATTCAACCTCTAAAACCCACATAAAAACATAAGAACCAGGGCGTGTGTTAAAGTCTGGAACCGCGTCACAAATGGAGAATCTATCACTATTTATCTATTGCTCTGTCATTTCTTTTGAAAATCAGTCACCAAATATGAAAACTAGATTCTGAAAGTTTTCAAATGATATAGTTGTCAAGATTACTTTAGGATTTGCCTAAGATATTATTGTTATAAATGTATAATTGCAAATGTCCCACAGGTGTGGGGGAGGGGCGGTCTTAAAACATTTTTATAAATCATAAATTCAGATATTTATTCTTTGTAATGAGTGAAAAGTATTGATATTAAAAGTTAAATGTTTGTACCTGATTGTTTTTTTTGTTTTTTTTTTTATTGTGATTTTTGAGGAATTGTATTGAATCCAATTAGGGTCAATCTGACCCATTCCAGCAAGGTCATACCCAGAAATCCAAGATAACATGAGGATTAATCCAGGAAATCAAACAACACAAACTCAGGGATACATACACGCACACGAGAACCTAAACTAGACACAGGTGCAAATCATCCGTAACCATGGAAACAAGCACAGACACAATCAGTAACCTAGGAGACAGATTAGCGGGAAACAAAGGAAACAGGAACAGAACACAGGAAAACTATGTAAGAACAGAACATAACCCTTTTCCTGCCTAGAGAACATTTAAATTCATGACATGTTTCATAACAATCTCCAAATCTTCATCAGAGAAGTGAGTTGCGCCGACTCTCTAACGTGAAGGTAATCAAACCGACACTCTCTGTGTTTCATGATTGGCTGTTTGCTGCAGATGTCAAACTTTCAGATGACAGAGGTCTTTAGAGTCTCGAGCGCAGGTTATGGCCAATAATATGACAGAGTTTTCATTTCAAAATATGGTCCTGGCCCCTGGCACCCTGGGAAGGGTCCCTGACCTCTGCTTTTCCACATTCTCCATGTCCTCTGGTGTGTTGACAGCTGCGAGGTCCCCATGATGTCCTGAGAGAACAGAGAAGTGAACATGATCTTGTTTGTGTCCCTCCCGTGGGCTTCGTTTAGAAGATACCAGAAACAAACCACACTTTGAGCTCTTCTCCAAAAACTGAAAAGTCTGTGATCATTTACTCACTTTGTCACTACAATACCGCGTTATTTTCTTTTTCTGTCTTTGAAAAAAGAAAAAGACACTATATAAACGAATATATGTTGCTGCCATCAAACGACACCAAACCATAATTTTGTTATCATCACTTTTCATTATTAAAATTTATCTTATCTAAATCTTATTTTACAATTTTAACCGACTATTTATTTATATTTAATGCACAAATCTAGCTGACCAGATTTACATTTCACTGCGAGTACTGTTTATAACTGAGAAATAATCTTGAATCTTGAGATTGTTATTTCAACTTTTATTTTCATTTTATTCATATTTTGAATTAGCTTTTGTTTTAAAAATGTTCAGTTCCGTGTTAATTTTAGTAAAACCTTTTGTAATTTCATTACATGCTTTTGTCATTTTATAAGCTTTTTAAAAATATTGCTATTTAGGTTTAATTTACTTTCAGTTTTAGTTATTTATTTCCATTTAATAATTTTAGTGATTCACATTAAACTATTTTC
Organism: Squalius cephalus; assembly: GCF_949319135.1. Lineage (NCBI taxonomy): Eukaryota > Metazoa > Chordata > Actinopteri > Cypriniformes > Leuciscidae > Squalius > Squalius cephalus. Next base: position 48,093,565 of record NC_137126.1, on the reverse strand, counting down.
AGTTTATCGTCAAGGCAACATTTAAAATGTTTGTTTAGTTTAGGTTTTTCTAACTAATATTTAAAATGTATTTTATTTCAGCTTTATTTAAATGAACAGAAATATTTTGGTAACACTATTTTACAGTGTCCTTGTTACACTTGTTACATGTAGTTACTGTAGTAATAACGACAAATTATGCATAATTACATGCAATTATCCCTAAAACAAACCCTAACCCTATAAGTACATGTAATTACTATTACTCAGCACTTAAATGTATAATTGCACTGTAACATGGACACCTTTAAAATAAAGTGTAACCAATATTTGTAATAGTTTTAGTTAACGATAATAACCCTGACTCCAGATTTAAGGGTAGGAGAAAGTGAGTTAATAAACAACTTTAGTTATTTCGGTCTATTTAGTATTTTATTTAAGCATGTTCCTCATGCAAAGCATCATATGACATGCTTTTATAATAACTTTAAGGTGCTTTTTTGTTTGGTTTTATTGCATGGAAATAGAACTTTCTGCTAAACGTCTACGTTTGTGTTCCATAGAAGAATGAAAGTCATACAGGTTTAAAACAACATGAGTGTGAGTAAATGATATCAGAATTTACATTTTGGGGTGAATGATCCCTGTAAAGGCATGTGCATGAGAGAGGAGAGAAAGAGGAGGTGTTTGAGGAGAAACAGTTAAAAACCGCTCCACCTTTTCCATGGTTTTAGACGACTATTTCTAACATTTGAATAATTCATGACAGGCTAAAATATCTCGCCCATACAGAAAGTTTGAATGCACAAGCAGAAAATGCTCACACACGCACAAATCCCAAAAGTTCAAAGTTTGGACGAGCTCTCAAAATAAGACATGCACTTCCAGCAAGTCGAGTCAAAGTGAAACAAGGAAGTCTCAGCAACTACATATACAGACACGAAAAGTTTTTACTCACTTAAAAATGTCTGAATGTCATTGCATCACATGCACATACTTGCACTTTTCTTAATCACTGCTGGTGTTTTTTTTTTGTCTCAGTTTTCCTCAAGATCGCATTTCTATCATGACTCAACTCTCTGAATAGCATGTTATTGAATATGGTTATGAGAATGTAAAAAGTGAGCGTGTAAGATATGCTGCAGCATGAATAGAGATACACAAGATCTAGGCAGGTGGAGCTGGGGAGGTGGAGGGTTTACAGCTTATAGCAAACACTCAACCAGATTATTCAAATGCTGAGCAAGCAATCTCATTGGCTGCAGGATCAGCAGAGGCCAATCAGCTCGTGCCATATGGTAATTATGTGATTGTCTGCAGATTGCACGTAAAGGACCAGCCGGGGTCCTCTAGAGTTTCGTGACTGAATTAGATATTAACTAGCAACATCATCATGACCGTCTTCATCTTCAACTCCAAATAGGTATTTACCATTTCAAATGCAATGTCAAATTTCTTTTGGTCTTTTCTGCTCATGCTATATATACAGTGCAATGCATAAGTTAATACACCCATGCTAAAGTTGACTAAAAAGAGGAATAAAAAATTATATTTTGGAAATTGAACTTAATGCCTTAATTAAAAAAATTAGGAAAAATCCAACCTTTAAGGACACCAATTTTCTTTGTGAATGAATAATGTATCGTAAATAAATAAATGTTCTTCCTTAAAATACAGGGTGCATAAGTCTGGACACCCCTATGTTAAATTCCCATAGAGGCAGGCAGATTTTTATTTTTAAAGGCCAGTTACTTCATGGATCCAGGATACTATGCATCCTGATAAAGTTCCCTTGGCCTCTGGAATTAAAATAGCCCCACATCATCACACAGCCTTCACCATACCTAGAGATTGGCATGGAGTACTTTCCATAAGATCATCTCTCAATGCAAATCAAACCAGCTTTTAGGCTAACTGAAATAAAACCATGCCAATCTCTAGGTATGGTGAAGGCTATGTGATGATATGGAGCTATTTTAATTCCAAAGGCCAAGGGAACTTTATCAGGATGCATAGTATCCTAAAAATTAATAAAAAAAAAAATACTTAAAAATAAAAATCTGCCTGCCTCTATGGGAATTTAACATAGGGGTGTACACACTTATGCACCCTGTATTTTAAGGAAGAACATTTATTTATTTACGATACATTATTGATTCACAAAGAAAATTGGTGTCCTAAAAGGTTGGATTTTTCCTAATTTTTTTAATTAAGGCATTAAGTTCAATTTCCAAAATATGATTTTTTATTCCTCTTTTTAGTCAACTTTAGCATGGGTGTATTAACTTATGCATTGCACTGTATATATATATATATTCCAGAAAATAAAATGAGAAAGAATTTGAGAAAAATAAAATGTTTTGTAATTGAAATGGATTTTACAGGGCCCTATATATATTATAACTTAAAGTAAAATCACAATTAATATGAAAATTTGGGGAAAATGAAACAGTTATGAATTATAGGGCCTTAAAAATCTAATTTTTGTTAAACTTTTAATAAACGGTTATTAAATTGTATACGTATCATAAATTCAATTAGACATGTCTGTTGATTACTAACATTTAATTTAACCTTTTAAAATGGAAACCCAGAAAATAAAATGAGAAAGAATTTGAGAAAAATAAAATGTATTGTAATTGATAATATATATATATAGGGCCCTGTAAAATCCATTTCAATTACAATACATTTCATTTTTCTCAAATTCTTTCTCAATTTATTTTCTGGATTTCCATTTTTAATGGTTAAATTAAATTTTAGTGATCAACAGGCATGTCTAATTGAATTTATGAAATGTATACAATTTAATAACAGTTTATTAAAAGTATAACAAAAAAAATATTTTTAGGGCCCTATGAATTCTGTTTCATTTCCCAAAATTTTCATTTTAATTGTGATTTTACTTTAAGTTATAATAATTGTATTAATATTATTAATTTGAGAAGTTCGTTTTACTGTAGAATAGTAATTTCTGTCATAATTTCTTCAAGTTAAACTAAACTTTTATTTTGATGTGTTGTCATGAAGACCTTTAAGTTTATAAGCTTTAATATTTACAGACACTAGTCCATATTGCGAAGAGTAGTCATACTTTTGATATATTAATCCAACTTCCATAACATTCCACGTTATACTGTAAATTCCATTTTATCACGATTCCATTTGCGTTTATGAATGAATCTATGAATGTTTATCATAAGGCCCTACTAATACAACACCGCTCATATATTTTTAAGTGTGACTTCAATGTCCTTTTGAGGCTACAAACAACGCAAACAAACAATTCAGTAAAGTGTAAAACACATTGACCGTCTTGCGCCTCGCTGTACTTTTACGAGAGTGTTTCAATCAACGTCCAGACAATTCAGGAGCCTGTGTGACATTCAGAGGAGCGCGCGGCACATTTCTCAGACGGACGCTGTTTTTCACAGCATGATTTATTCAGGATATGGACTTTTTAAAAGGAAGGCACTCTGAGCAAGAATCAGGCCAACAAAGCACTTTGTCACAATGATATAGCCAACAAATATAAATACATATAGCCTATATATATACACACAGGCAATGCATTAAAGATATATAAGGGCTCCTGAAAACCAGAGCAGAGATTAAACACAAAAATGACAAAAGACAAACGGATGGCTCAATGTCAGGAAACATGTTGTGTGATTTACTACTGATAAAACTAGTCACAATATTTAATAGATAGATTAGTATGGGATGCAACAATCTCATTTTGTTATCATTTACTCAGCCTTACCTAAAACTCACAACAGAAAATATATAAAATAAAAACTTAAAATAATAATAGTAGTATCTCGGTGATACTGAAATCTGATGACTGAATGCCACTTGCTGAATTAAACATGGAATGAAATCAGGACATATTAGTGCATGACAATGTGCATTGTAAAAAGTGTAAAATCAGTGTCTAAACTTCCCAACGTCCACAAGCAGCTCTTTTATAACTCCACGCAGCAGAAGTGCTTCATAAGCCACTTAAAGCACACACACTTGACACGCTGTGCTGACTCCAACACACCCGAAGACACCGTCACAAAACTGCAAGATCAGACTGACGTCATCTGAAGGATCATCACTGTGAGGACAGTGAAGGACGCGAGACGGAGACTTCAGATCTGCGTTCAGAGGTTCATGTGTGGCGATGTGAACATGCAGAACATGCATCTACAATTAGAAAATCATTGATGGCTTTTGTTCTTCTACAAGCTCACAAAATAAACTTTTTTTTTTCTTCATTATATTTTCATTTTTTGACAACAAACATGCCAGAATGAGAACATGAAAACACTGATGAAATCAACTACCCACCAACCAATCACAAAATAAACTTTGAGTAGATTATACATGCAAAACATAGAGATGACGCCAAGTAGAAGAAGAAATATTGATGATCTTGCATTTTCAGGCATATTATAGCAGTAATAATCAGAGATGTCAATCTAGCGAGCAAAAATCGAACTGCAAAAATAACTAAGATGATAATATGATTATAAGATAATATAATACAAGATAATTTATTACAAAATTAGAGCAGATAAGTAAATAATTGAATAGATGCTAAAGCAATGACAAAAATAATATACAATAAAATGTAACAAAATAAAATATCTTGCCTAGCTATTACATAAAATATATAATAAATATCTAATAAAAATATATACTACAATGCTAATATATATATACACTACATACAGTGCGTGCATAATTATTATGCAAGATGATATCCTGATCAAATTTTTTTCCAAGGACATTTTACCAATTCAAAACCACATCAATCTTAATAACTACTATTCATTTTGTATTTAATTATTTATAAGTGATATATAATTGTTACAGAAGGCTGGAAGTGAGAAATGCCTTTTATTCAGGAGTGTAATCATTTTAAGCAGGTTTTCTGTTAAAATGGGCCAAAAAAGAGATTTAACTCGCACTGAAAAGTAAAAAATTATTAAATACTAAAAAGTGCAAAATTAAGATGTATATAAAGCTGTTTTTCAACATTGATAATAAATGTTTAAATAAATGTCATAAATGTTTCTTGAGCATTAAATCCTCATATTAGAGTGATTTCTGAAGGATCATGTGACACTGAAGACTGGAGTAATGATGCTGGAAATCCAGCTTTGATCTCAGGAATAAATTACACTTTACTATATATTCACATAGAACATAGTTATTCTAAATTGTAATAATATTTCACAATATCACTGTTCTTACTGTATTTTTGATTAAATAAATGGAGCCTTGTTGAGGAGAAGAGACTTCTTTCAAAAACATTTTTAATGTTAGCTTTTGAAGCTTGTGTGCATATATACTTAAATTACATTACATGAATGCATTGATTTTACAGGCATAAAAGTATTGTCTGAAACTTTATAAAATACTTAAAAGTTAAAGAAAAAAATCATAATTTTACCCAAATTTCAACACTTTAGCTCAGATTGAGATCTATTGCAGGTTTTGATCAAAGGGAGAGTAAATCGTGACAGATTTATATTTTTTTACTCTTTCCAAGACAAAAGTCAGAGAGTTTTAGCCTAGTTTGTGCTGTTCATTTGTTCATTGTTTCTGAACTTCAAATCCGAACAGAAGAATCCTCAACATCCATTTTGCACTAAAGGTGACCCGCCATATAGAGAAACGACTTCCCTCCATTTTCACATCAAAACGCTTCAGT
>NC_137126.1:48060382-48085382 GCF_949319135.1 Squalius cephalus | reverse complement strand
ATCCATCCATCCATCCATCGTTCTATCCATACATACATCCATCCACCAATCCATACAACCATCCATACATTGTTCTATCCATCCATCCATCCACCAATCCATCCATTCATCCAAACATCCATTGTTCTATCCATCCATCCATCCACCCACCAATCCATCCATCCATCCATCGTTCTATCCATCCATCCATCCATCCACCAATCCATCCATCCATCGTTCTATCCATCCATCCATCCATCCATCCATCCATCCATCCATCCACCAATCCATCCATCCATTGTTCTATCCATCCATCCATCCATTCATCCATCTATGCTTTTGCATCCATTTTAAAGATTCAGTCTATCAAATAAAAATCAAAGTTTGTTTCTGGCAATGTGGCATTCCTTCTCATTTGTATCACGAACCAACAACAAACCAACACACACACACACACATCTACAAACATCCCGCCAACCCCCGGGGACAGAAGGAGACGCCAATAACAATAGACAGAGTCTCGAAGAAGGCTGCGTCATCCTGAATGAGACTGTGTAGTGGGAGGAACCAGCAGACAAACACGAGTCTCTGTCACTTCATGTCCTTCATGACAGTCTGATTGTTCTCGGAGGAGGTGAAGGCAGATCTCCTGTTTTCTTTCTGGCCCTGCTGTGAACCGAGACCCAGTTCCCCGGTCGCCCTCACCAGACGTGTGCCCTTTGTTCGGACCTGATTCAAATTCAGCCCACAAACAAATACGTCAATCTGATAGCACTGGTAATCAGGCATCGGCACAATCGCTGTTCGCTGGTGACAATTACAGGGCGGAAATTAATGTGGAAAAGTTGACTAGGATAGGATGTGATTGTACACAATGCAGTTGGTGTTTTTCAGTCGTTCTCCTGCATGAAAGTCTAAATAAAAATCTTTTAAAACCTTTTTGACACCAGATATTAGATTATATTAGATCAAATACAGTGATGTAATGGTTAACTAAAACATTTTAGTTGACTGAAAAAGCTGAAATAAAATTAAATATAAAAATTAGATGGAAAACTAACTAAAACTTTTTTTTATTAGAAAATGTTGCAATGGCAACTACGTTTGAAGTAAAATTACTAAAAAAATAAACTAAATAAAAATACTTAAAAAAAGCTAATAAAAATGTCAAAAGCACATCAAATTGGCTAAAACGTAAAATAAATACAAAAATAAAACCTAATTTAAAACACTATAATATTATAACTAATACTAAAATACTGAGTCACAGTGGGTGGATTTATGATTTAATACTCCAGGTGTTTCTTCATTCTTTTACTCTAAAATATACCAATATTATAAAATATAGGAACATTAATTTCCATCCATCCATCCATCCATACATCCATCCATACATCCATCCATCCATCCATCCATCCATACATCCATCCATCCATCCATCCATCCATCCATACATCAATCCATCCATACATCCATCCATCCATCCATCCATCCATCCCTCTATCCATCCATACATCAATCCATCCATCCATCCATCCATCCATCCATCCATCCATCCATCCATCCATCCATACATCAATCCATCCATACATCCATCTATCCATCCATACATCAATCCATCTATCCATCCATACATCAATCCATCCATACATCCATCCATCCATCCATCCATCCATCCCTCTATCCATCCATCCATCTATACATAAATCCATCCATACATACATCCATCCATCCATCCATCCATCCATCCATCCATCCATCCATCCATCCATCTATCCATCCATCCATACATCAATCCATCCATCCATCCCTCTATCCATCCATCTATCCATCCATCCATCCATCTATCCATCCATCCATCCATCCATCCATCCATCCATCCATCCATCTATCCATCCATACATCAATCCATCTATCCATCCATCCATCAATCCATCCATACATCCATCCATCCATCCATCCATCCATCCATCCATCCCTCTATCCATCCATACATCCATCCATCTATACATAAATCCATCCATACATCCATCCATCTATCCATCCATACATCAATCCATCCATCCATCCATCCATCCATCCATCCATCCATCCATCCATACATCAATCCATCTATCCATCCATACATCAATCCATCCATACATCCATCCATCCATCCATCCATCCATCCCTCTATCCATCCATACATCCATCCATCTATACATAAATCCATCCATACATCCATCCATCTATCCATCCATACATCAATCCATCCATCCATCCATCCATCCATCCATCCATCCATCCATCCATCCATCCATCTATCCATCCATACATCAATCCATCTATCCATCCATACATCAATCCATCCATACATCCATCCATCCATCCATCCATCCATCCCTCTATCCATCCATACATCCATCCATCTATACATAAATCCATCCATACATACATCCATCCATCCATCCATCCATCCATCCATCTATCCATCCATCCATCCATACATCAATCCATCCATCCATCCATCCATCCATCCATCCATCCATCCATCCATCTATCCATCCATACATCCATACATCCCTCTATCTATCCATACATACATACATCCATCCATCCCTCTATCTATCCATACATACATCCATCTATCTATCCAATGGAATTGTTTAATTGCACAAATCAGTTTGATAAAATCATAATTGCAAAAGATGATTAAAAACATGAAAATAAGCTTGACGTCCTCATGTAAGTGAACTGTCATTCCTCACTGCTTTAGTGTAAATAATCAAGCTCTAAAAATAAAAAATGTATTTTAATCTTGATCAGAGATGATTTATTTTACGCCCTTTTACAGAAACAGGACTGACCATCAGAATCCATCAATTCGATTTGCCACAGAACACATTGTTCTAGATCTATTGTTCTGAGAGCATTTCGCTGTAATGTCCTGTACATTATTTACATTCTCTGCTGTGTGCTCTTTGTATGAGCCATCACATACTGTCCTTGCTGAGGGTCAGAGGTCAAAGTCCAAACTATAGAGCCTCAACAATACATCTATTGAGAGAAATCGAGTGTTTGGTCTGGTCCAAATGTTTGGTCTCTACACTCCTGACATAACATACACACGTCTAAACACAGAAAATGATGTATATATCCGCTGGTAGTGGGATGAACAACTGTAGGAAAAGGTGGGAAAAAGCACACATGCAAAGACAAATCAATATTTTGATTTAACATGCTCATTTTTAATAAGTTTGCTCAAATGTTAAATTAAAGTAAGGCTAGTTGTTTGTACTGTATAGGAGTAATTCCCACACACACGTATTAGGTACACCTTGATATGGAAGCTTGTTTCCGCCAGGGAATAAAAAATAAATAATTGAATTTGATACTTTTTTTCCTCACAAATCTGACTTCTCAGAATTGAGAGATAAAAACTTGAGTTCTAATTTTATAACTCGCAATTGTGAGTTTATATCTCAATTTGCAACCCTATGAGCAAATGAGCAGTTTAAAGCAACACCAAAGATTATTTTGCACCTTAAAATAATGTTTCCAAAATGGTTTCAGTGGTTCATCAACTCATAACAGGGTGAACGGCACTTCTGCATTTGCTTTGCGACCCTCTATCGGCTATAACCGCACTATGCAAGATTGCCAGATCGGGTAGCGGATCTGTAGTTCGAATGAGACATAAGAAACTACAAATTTGACTTGCTTTACGGCAAGCGCTACTATAGCCGATAGGTGGAGCAAGGCTCTGGGTGGAGCGTACTCGGCAGGTACATATGGAAGATACCTAGCAGCCAGGTAGCTTTTGAATTGTCATCATGACGGAGTCTGCAAATAAAAGGAAGGGTGGAGGAGGAGGCGAAGAAAAGAAAACGGGAGCATGATAGAGAAAGAGCTCGAACTAGAGTGAACACTGGACCGGCTTACACTCGTTGGCGAGGGCTGAAAGAGGCTACAAGATGCAAGACTGATGGTCACTTGGCTTTCTTGCTATACTGGACTTGTAAGTAATAATCTTTTTTTTTTCGACAGTGTGCATCTGTGTACATGGTAGATTGTTTTATATATTGATATATTGGATAAACAAATAGGGTGCATGCGACAGTAGGTTAAATTATTTACGACAACGGTAATGGACAATTCCGCTTCCAACCTGTAGGGGGACCGAAGAGGAAAAGTGCTTTAATGTTGCTTTAAACCAGGCCCGGGGTGGGTAATCGGGAGAATCGGGAGAATTCCCGGTGGGCCGCTTCACTTTTGGGCTGGTCGAGGAAAAATTTTTTTTTTTCACATTTGTCACGTTAGTTACATTACACGTTCCGCATTCTGACACCGCAGCGCGCAGCCTCTGCATGGGTTGTACCATGTGAGGGAGTTCTCCCCTCCCCTCCTATAGAGTTGGTTGGGTCCATAGTCCGTCTTTTCCAAAACGTTTTCTCAGGTAGGCTACCGCGGCACCGCCGTCGCCTACCGATAGCTGGGCCGGCCCTACCGTAACGGTACGCGTCAGGGAGGATGGGAGGAAGAGGTCAGGAGGTATGGAAGCTTGTTTCTGCCACAGAATAAAACATTTTAAAAGATAATTACAACTTTTTATCTCACAATTCTGACTTTATTTCTCAGAATTGCGAGTTATAAAGTCAGAATTGCGTGAAATAAAGTCGCAATTGCGTGTTATAAAGTCAGAATTGCGAGATTTAAAGTCAGAATTGTGTGAAATAAAGTCGCAATTGCTTCTTATAAAGTCAGAATTGCGTGATATAAAGTCAGAATTGCGATATATAGAGTAAGAATTGGGTGATATAAAGTCGCAATTGTGTGTTATAAAGTCAGAATTGCGAGATATAAAGTCAGAATTGCGTGATATAAAGTCAGAATTGCGTGAAATAAAGTCGCAATTGCGTGTTATAAAGTCAGAATTGCGAGATATAAAGTCAGAATTGTGTGAAATAAAGTCGCAATTGCTTCTTATAAAGTCAGAATTGCGAGATATAAAGTCATAACTGTGTGAAATAAAGTCGCAATTGCAAGTGATATAGTCAGAATTGCGAGATATAAAGTCAGAATTGCGATATATAGAGTAAGAATTGGGTGATATAAAGTCGCAATTGTGTGTTATAAAGTCAGAATTGCGAGATATAAAGTCAGAATTGCGTGATATAAAGTCAGAATTGCGTGAAATAAAGTCGCAATTGCGTGTTATAAAGTCAGAATTGCGAGATATAAAGTCAGAATTGTGTGAAATAAAGTCGCAATTGCTTCTTATAAAGTCAGAATTGCGAGATATAAAGTCATAACTGTGTGAAATAAAGTCGCAATTGCAAGTGATATAGTCAGAATTGCGAGATATAAAGTCAGAATTGCGATATATAGAGTAAGAATTGGGTGATATAAAGTCGCAATTGTGTGTTATAAAGTCAGAATTGCGAGATATAAAGTCAGAATTGCGTGATATAAAGTCAGAATTGCGTGAAATAAAGTCGCAATTGCGTGTTATAAAGTCAGAATTGCGAGATATAAAGTCAGAATTGTGTGAAATAAAGTCGCAATTGCTTCTTATAAAGTCAGAATTGCGAGATATAAAGTCAGAATTGTGTGAAATAAAGTCGCAATTGCGTGTTATAAAGTCAGAATTGCGAGATATAAAGTCAGAATTGTGTGAAATAAAGTCGCAATTGCTTCTTATAAAGTCAGAATTGCTTCTTATAAAGTCAGAATTGCGTGAAATAAAGTTGCAATTGCGTGATATAAAGTCAGAATTGCGTGATATAAAGTCAGAATTGCGTGAAATAAAGTCGCAATTGCGTGTTATAAAGTCAGAATTGCGAGATATAAAGTCAGAATTGTGTGAAATAAAGTCGCAATTGCAAGTGATATAGTCAGAATTGCGAGATATAAAGTCAGAATTGCGTGAAATAAAGTCGCAATTGCTTCTTATAAAGTCAGAATTGCGAGATATAAAGTCAGAACTGTGTGAAATAAAGTCGCAATTGCAAGTGATATAGTCAGAATTGCGAGATATAAAGTCAGAATTGTGTGAAATAAAGTCGCAATTGCGTGTTATAAAGTCAGAATTGCGAGATATAAAGTCAGAATTGCGTGAAATAAAGTCGCAATTGCTTCTTATAAAGTCAGAATTGCGAGATATAAAGTCAGAATTGTGTGAAATAAAGTCGCAATTGCGTGTTATAAAGTCAGAATTGCGAGATATAAAGTCAGAATTGTGTGAAATAAAGTCGCAATTGCTTCTTATAAAGTCAGAATTGCGTGAAATAAAGTTGCAATTGCGTGTTATAAAGTCAGAATTGCGAGATATAAAGTCAGAATTGTGTGAGTCACAATTGCTTCTTAAAAAGTCTAAGTAAATTATTATTTAACCTTTACATTATTTGTTGAAACATGGTATTAATACAAACTAAAGATGAAAAACCGCACTCTCAGGTTCTATTTTCATACATTTATTATTACCATGTCCTCACAGACGCGTTTCGGCCTAAGCCATCATCAGTGTGTACACACTGATGATGGCTTAGGCCGAAACGCGTCTGTGAGGACATGGTAATAATAAATGTATGAAAATAGAACCTGAGAGTGCGGTTTTTCATCTTTACTTTTGATAAACGTTTTTTATTACTCGCACCCATAAACTATTTTGCGAGTTGAGCGCGCCTGCTCTTAATATTAATACAAACTACACAATAGTAAGAGCTGAATTGTTGCTTCATTTATCCAATTTGGAAAAAGTGCTAATTTGGAATTCCACCATGGAAAAATTGGGCCGGTCTTGGGCCTGAAACTCCCGGGCTGAAAAGAGGCCCCACTCCGGCCCTGCTTTAAACTGGACGCATTAACGTGAAATAAGCACGTCAGCTGTTACGCGAATGAACGCCAGTGGGCGGAGACTATGGTGTGATGGTGTATAACGATTGGTCGATGTCTTGCTTTGGAGGCGGGCATATGCAAATACATTTGCCCATATGACATCACAGATCACGCAATATCAAAACAAGCCGTTTTTGGTGCTTGATTGAAAAAATACTTAGTTTATAATGAGGAAGACGTTTTAAGATATGAAACTTGCAGGATGTTTTAATGGTACAAACACCTTTTATATGTCAAAAAGATCAAGGAAATTTGATTTCTCATGTCATGACCCCATTAAGATACATTCACAGACAGATGTGAAAGATGATATCAGAAATCTCTAACAGCAAGAGAGTGATGGAGCTGAGATTTGACCCAGTTTGTCAGACAGATCTTAATCTGAACCTCTAAAAAAACACTGTATCATCATCTAGAAGAGATCACTGCAGCAGCGCAATACTATACAAAATCAAAATAACTACAAAAAAACAAAAAAAGTCTGAATGCAATGCCAATATGCAAATAAGCACACTGTATTTTCTAGAAAATACACTAGAGGTCAAAAGTTTGTAATGATTAAAGTAATGATGTTTTATCGTGAAAAACGTGATAATTTAAGTTGAGAAAACTTAATTTCTTTAGGTGTTACCAATTGAAGTAATTTTTTTAAGTTGATCCAACTATTCACTTTTTACAGTGAACATAAAACATGTATCTAGAACAGAACAGGAATGAAATATATATATATGTATATATATATATAAAACTAATTACAGTGGCATTCATTATAACTAAACAACATTCATTATAAACGGCAATTCTATACAAATTTATTTGAAGCGAAACTTAAACTATGCTATATGAAACTATAACTGAAACCAAATGTTTTGCATGCTTGCAATATATGAGTCACAGGACATTTCAGTTGATTAAAAAAAACGTGATTTATATTTAGCAAACTATAGTAATCATGTAAAGTTAGGACAGAAAAATAAATAGACTTAATTTAAGAGGTAGGAGAAAACTACCCGTATCTTTTGTTGCTGAGGTCAAAACTGGTATTTGTGCGCATTCACATGTCACTTATATACAGTTCAAATTAGACAGATGCCAACATGGAGCTTTAAAACCATGAATAAATCTACACAAGGTAAAAGAAAATAAAGCCCAGATGACATTAAATACAGGTTCAGGATAAGCACAGTTTGTGTTTTGGGTTGTGAATGATCAGACGCCGACAGCGTGAAGCCACTGAAATTCAAGAACCAAAGGTTTCAGTGGTCTTACTCTGTCCATCTCGTGTTATTAATTAAGCATATTATTATTTTGCATATGCAATCCATGCTGATATTTAATTTATTTCACACGCTGTGATGTTCAGTCTGGGTCTGAAAAGGCCGTTTCACAGATGAAACACGTTGAAGATAGCAGAATATGTACACATAATGAAAGGAAATAGAAATAAAATGCTGTTTTGATTTAAAGGGGTGGTTGATTATGATTTGACTTGTCTAACTTTAGTTAGTGTGTAATGTTGCTGTTTGAGCATAAACAACATCTGCAAAGTTACAACGCTCAAAGTTCAAAGCAAAGGGAGATATTTGCTTTTAAAGAAATGGCTTTTTAAGGACTACAACAAACGGCTGGTAGAGACTACACCACATTCCTCCCGGGTTAGTGACATCACCAACCCTAGAATTTACATAAACCCCGCCCCCTGAACACAATTTATAGATTATCAAGACAGAATATGCTAATCAATGTCTAGAAGATAACTACACATCAGCTTCATAAATTCATCAACTAACCATTCAGAAATGTCCTGTTGCTTCTACATGTTGTCACTTCTTCTTGAGTCTCTCCATCATTGTCTGACTCCGGTTTGAACATAAAAGGCTAAAAGTTTTCGAAATGTTCAGTGCATGTGTGTGTGAGGTAAAAGGACACAAGCTGTTGAAGCTCCGCCCCCTGTGCCGGGAGCAGAAGCTCATTTGCATTTAAAGGGACAGACACAAAACGGTGCGTTTTTGCTCACCCTCAAAAAGTGACAATTTTAACATGCTATATAAAAATATCTGTGGGGTATTTTGAGCTAAAACTTCACACACACACTCTGGAGACATCAGAGACTTATTTTACATCTTGTGAAAAGGGCATTATACCACCCCTTTAAAGTAAGATACTTTATTGTCATTGAACACAATCGGTGTTGGGCTCGCTACTCAAAAATGTAATTTATGACTCATTAGTCCTTTCAAAAGTAACTTTACTTATTATTTCCTGTAACACATTAACATGTAAAATGCTACAAACAACATATTTCAGCCTCATTATATGACCAAAATCCACATTAGATCCCAAAATGGTCTAGAGGTGATTACAAACACAAATGATGGTTTACATTGAGTTTTGAGTAAAAGCATAGTATTAATAGATTCATTGTCATGTAAGTTGATGCTAATAGTAGCTAAAATTCCAGATATGATTATATTTAATGATGTATGTTGTCAAACTAGTTACTGCAAAAAGTAATATTACTGTAACAACGCAGTCCACAATACAGCGAAATTTACAGTGTTAAAAATTAAGAATTACAGGTGTACAATATTACGCATATTGCCTTGATTAATAAAATGCATATTGAGATTCATGTATTGCACAATGAACATGTGTACTACACATTGAAATATATATATTGCACTCTGAAATGTATATATATTGCACATAAAATCATATTGCACATTGCATGAGGTTACAAGTGAGTTGTAATGCATGTATTATAGGATATTCAAAGTTTAAATTTCATGCTGGCACTCCATATATCATTTACATTTATTCATTTAGCAGACGCTTTTATCCAAAGCGACTTTTTATTTTATTTTATAAACAGAATAGAAGAGAAAGTGTTAGTATTTATATTAAACCTTATGGATATGGCCTTATTTATTTCCCTAAGAGATGTTGGTCTTGTATGTGGTGCAGATAGGATGCTAACAAGTCTTGATGCTAGACTATATTGAGACAAAAGCACACAGTCTCTATTCTAGGACAGGTGTTTTCTGTTACCTGTGTCAAGTCTCCTGTGAGCTGATCTCAGCAGATTCAAGGGCAGGAGTGGGTTGTAACGGTATACCGGTATGGCGGTTTATTGCGATATTGACATGTACGATTATCATATCGTGCACATTTGCTTATCCGCGGTTTTGAAAAAAGAAAAGAAAAAAAAATGAAACCAGATTTCACCCGCGCTGCCGCATATAGGCCTATGCAACTTCTTTCAGCTTGACTGCTTACACTCCACCCATACCTGTACAGCGCTGAAAATGTCCGAGACGCTGCGAATCTCTATCCTCCACCGAAAAAAAAAACAATTAAAATCTGCAGTATGGGAATATTTTCCGAAAAACGATCGTGGGGTTGTCCTTGAAGATGGATATCCAGTTTGCAAGAGATGTGGACGAAGAGTGGCGGCAAAAGGAGGAAACACGTCGAACATGTTCTCCCATATTCGGGAACACCATCCCTCCGTGAAGATAAAGGTAATTCCATTTATAAGTTAAGGCCATATTTCTGTCATGCAGAGGGAATCCCGGAATCCAGTATTGTAATTGTAAACAATTACAGTACAATACAGATGCCACGTAAAATGTGCGATTTGATAGATGGATGAATAAATAAAAATATAGCTGTGCAGTAAATCAAATCGCGATGTGCGTGTCTGTGAATATACAGCGCAAAAAGACTGGTGTGCGACCCCCTTAATTCTATATTTAGCGTGTCTCTGTATGAATGAGCAGCGCCGTTTCGTCTAGTACACACTCAAGTACGCATGATGCTCATCATGGTTTTTAAAGCGTCTGCTGTCTCACTCACTATGTATGTGAAGACGTGAACACATGAACATATCCAGAGCTACTCTGAGAGAACACTTAATGAGCATTTTATATTTTTTTCTAAAAGAATAATCATCAAATACACTGACTGAAACTCATAGGTGTTCAGTACAACCTGTCAAAAAAAGTTTGGTTTAGCCTGAAGAAATAATGACTGAAATATATTACTATCGTGTATAGTTTTTTGTCCATGTTTTAATTTAGTAAACCTCTCAAACAAAAGTTGTTACATTTTATCTGATTGCATTTTCATAAACCATGTTCAACCAAAAAACATATCTGTTTTCATTCATTTAAGGGTCATTGTAGCTGATGATTTTTGATGATTGAGAGTTTAATATCGTATACCGTGAAACCGTGGTATTTTCTGAGACGATTATCATACCGTGAAAATCTCATACCGTTACAACCCTAGGCAGGACAAAGACCTCGAACACAAGCCAATCCCTCAACATCACATAAACGCAACATAAAGGTCATAAAAGATAAACAGAGCACAGCAAACACACGGATAATAACATTTCAAGGGGCGGCCGATAGAACCAAAATCTTATGCATCAATATATGAGCAATTTTATTCCAAGATAAGGATATCATAAATTGGTCATGTTTATTACAAAAAAAGAGGCTGTTTTACAATTTGAGATAGCAGTGAAATTTCACAATTTGCAATATTTCGACATCACAGCAAAAACTAATACAATATCTCAAACAATTATTGAAGACAAGTAAGATAAATAAGTCAAATAAGAACAAAAAAAATGAAGTAAAAGGACAAATAAACATAATATTGACAAATATTACAATTATTTGAAGAGCACTTTAAGTATTTCAGGTAGATATAAACAGCTGTAAATACCACAACATTAAACATAACTTAAAACTACTGCTTTCAAATCGATTAATCACGATTAATCGCATCTCACATAAAAGTTTGTGTTTATATACTGTATGTGTGTGTGTATATATATTATAATATAATATATAAAAAAAAATATTTTACAGATAAATATTATAAATTGTATATATATTATATATATGTGTGTGTGTGTGTAGGCCTATATACACAATTCGTATATATGTGTATGTATATACATATAAAAAATATATATATGTGTAATGTATGTGTATATATGTAATATGTATATGTGTATATATATAATATATATATACGTATATGTGTATATAATATATATACACACACACACACATATATATATAATATATATATATATATATATATATATATATATATACAGTATATATATATAATATATATATATATATATATATATATATTAGGGCTGTCAAACGATTAATCGCATCAAAAATAAAAGTTTGTTTTTACATAATATATGTGTGTGTATGGAGTATAATTATTTTCTATATATAAATACACACACATGCATGTATATATTTAAGAAATATTTGCATGTATATACTGTGTATATATATTTATATTATATATAATTTATATTATATATAAATATTTTATATATAAATAACACATTTTTCTTAAATATATATGCATGTGTGTGTATTTATATATAGAAAATAATTATACTCCATACACACACATATATTATGTAAACACAAACTTTTATTTTGGATGCGATTAATCGTTTGACAGCCTTAATATATATATATATATATATGTGTGTGTGTGTGTGTGTGTGTGTGTGTGTGTGTGTGTAATTTACACTCTAAAAAATGCTGGGTTGTTTTAACCCAACTTTGGGTCAAACCCAAACAAACTCAAACGTTGGGTTAAAAATGTAGTTTAAAAATTTAACCCAATGGCTGGGTTTGTCCATATTTGACCCAAAGTTGGGTTGAAACAACCCAGCATTTTTTAGAGTGACATGGACATATTTCTTAAATATATACATGCATGTGTGTGTATTTATATACACAAAACAATTATACACAGTACACACATATATTATGTAAACACAAACTTTTATTTTGGATGTTGCCCAGCACTAGCTCTCTCTCTAACCTACTGACCTCTAACCTACTGACCTCTACACGCCTATCACACACTTTTCTACAGCGGGAAGTGGAAGTATAAGTCGGACCTCTGATCTACTGTGAGCCGAGAGAGATGCTGTTCACAGGTCACAGATCCTGAGTTGCTGGATCTCATGATCTCATGCTAACATAGCAAGCTCTGACCAAACTCCAGTGCGTTCAGGAAGTTGCTCCACGTAACGGCCATTGTTGAGGTTTGGCTGAGAGAGTGAGAGATGCTGGAGATCCAGCTGGTATTAAAGGCTCTGGGAATGTCAACTCCGGGTTATTTGTGCAGCTGAGCAACGTCTTAAGAGAGGGAAAGATCAATGATGCCTACTTTCGGATCAAAGACCATTTAAAGCCGCCAGAAATACCAATCTGTCTATTTTTAAGACAATAAGCCTCATAGACAGAAGAGAATTAATATGCCATTGGATCCAACTCTGTCCTGATCATTCATTATGGGGACAGATTCACAAAAATCTCTCTCTCTCTCTCTCTCACACACACACACACACACCAGATTTACAAATGAGGGCGTCCTTAAAGGGAGCTTTTTTGGAGATTTTGTCAGGTTTTGGTCACTTCTGGGTACAAGTTTGTCCCCAAAATATAGTTAAGTAGGTACACACACACACACACACACACACACACACACACTCTCTCTCTCTCTCTCTCTCACACACACACACACACACACTGACACTCACATTAATACAAACTACTTGTGATGAACACTGATCATGTGGTTTTCTCTTCTGTGTTATTACGGTGGATGTCAGTATATGTTAAAAATACAAAACATTTAAGTCTCTACATGGCCTTGCTTATTCAGTAGAAAATGGCTGTTGGATTTACAGGTTTAAAATGTTTTTTATTTTATTCTTATCGTTTTAAACTGCTAAATTTGTCAAATCTGTAAAAAAAAAAAAAAAAAAAAAAAATGGCCTTGCCGAAAAATTTCTTCATTTAAAAAATAAAAAAATAAAAAAAAATTATTTATACAGTTTTTACAAATAAAGTCCTCAAAAGCTGGTTTTGGGATATTTTGCCCTCTTCTGGATACAAATTTGTCCCCAAAATGAAGGTTAAGAAGGTCCATAAACATGCAATTCAAAATTCCACAGCATCTTCTCAAACAGTAATGCATAATAACGCATAACGCAATCAACATCCCACATGCAATCACATTATATCGCCTGTTATTGTGTTTGGGCTCACCTTACATAACACTTCTGAAACACAAACCAGCACATGCTTATGATGAGACTTCTATTGTTTCTGTATGAGGTTATATAAAGAAGACAATGATAAGCTAGTAGTAGTAAACAATCATTATAAACAATAATTGTAACAATGACCCATATTCATATATGAAAACACTTCAGAAGACCGGTGAAAACATGCTGAGATCTGACTTAGATTTATTTATACACACACACACACACACACACACACACACACACACACACACACACAATGCTCTTTTATCTTCCACCTCCGGTTGTGAGGAAACCCCATCCTCATCCCAGTGCGGAGAACGAACACGAATACATTATTTACCACCTACACACAAACACACATTCATATTCATATTCCCACACACAAAAAACTAATTCTCTCCCACAAATGCAAACAAGACGAAACACTACAGGCAAACATTATTAAAAAAATCATGCACTGGTCGATTTTGAGAATTTGGGCTCATATCGTGTTCCTTCAGACTAGCGAAAATAAAACATTCAAAACTTATTTTATTGTACTTTATCTATTAGATTTAAATTACAATCTATATCTGTAAAGGCAGTGAGTTTGAGTCAGAAATCTCCACTTCAGCAGCTTTACACACACCAAACTTTACAGTTTTATTCATATCAATATTCTGAAGGCTTTTACAGAGGGGTTTGTTATATCATTTGCCTCTTTTATATAACATTTAATTCATAAAAACAGACAAAAAATGTGTCTGTTGACAGTATTTTCCGATTTATGGAGTGATCCAAGAAATCCAAGATCCCCTCTTTAAAGGAACACGCCGAATTGTTGGGACTTTATCTTATTCACCGTATCCCCCAGAGTTAGATAAGTCCATACACACCCTTCTCATCTCCATGCGTGCCGTAACTCTGTCTGACGCACCCTCCGCTAGCCTAGCTTAGCACAAAGACTGGAGGTAAATGGCTCCAGCTAGCACACTGCTCCCAATAAGTGACAAAATAATGCTGTGATTTGTATAGTCACAGCTTGTACAAATGACAAGGTCACATGACACAGCCATCTTCTAACCATATACATAATGGGAACTATATTCTCAGAAGGCGAATTTATTCAGAAGGCACTTATTGGGAGCAGTATGCTAGCTGGAGCCGTTTACCTCCAGTCTTTGTGCTAAGCTAGGCTAGCGGTGGGTGCGTCAGACAGAGTTACGGCACTGAGAAGGGTGTGTATGGACTTATCTAACTCTGGGGGATACGGTGAATAAGCTAAAGTGCCAAAACGTCGGCGTGTTCCTTTAAAACCTTTAACTTCAATGTCAACGAAATCAAACAAGAATATTGTATCTGACTTCATCCGATGTTCAGATTTCTGTTCTGGAAATGTATGCATATTAAATAATGCACCGTTTGCATATTTAAACGTAACATTTTGAAAGCTTGTAATACAAAACAAACAATTGTCTTGTGATGAATCAACTAGGGACGCATGGTGATATAGTTACATCTTTTTGCCTATTTACTTGTTTTTTGCCTCATCACTACTTGCGCTCATCCTGATCAAACCTCTAAGACTTAAATATAAGTGTGAACATCATCCCAGGTTCAGACGTGAATGATTCCTCTTGTTAAGGAGAGTGAGCTGCTGCTTTACTAAGTGATCAGATGCACCATTTTCAGAAAGAAAATGCCATATATATCATCACTGCATAGCAAACTGTTGACAACAATCCTAAACACAACTGCATATGGCAATCACCCGCAATACCACATCACACCGTGAGCTTTGCATGGGGAAAACACTTCTACGGTTAATTAAAGGGGTGGTTGATAATGATTTCACTTTTCTAACTTTAGTTAGTGTGTAATGTTGCTGTTTGAGCATAATAATAATTCGTTACATTTATATAGCGCTTTTTCTGAGACCTCAAAGCGCTTTACATAGATGGGGGAATCTCCTCAACCACCACCAATGTGCAGCATCCACTTGGATGATGCGACGGCAGCCATATTGCGCCAGAACGCCCACCACACACCAGCTTACTGGTGGAGGGGAGACAGTGATGAAGTCAATCAGTATATGGGGATGATTAGGAGGCCATGATGGACAGGGGCCAAGGGGCAAATTTGGCCAGGATGCCGGGGTTACACCCCTACTCTTTTTCGAAGGACATCCTGGGATTTTTAATGACCACAGAGAGTCAGGACCTCGGTTTAACGTCTCATCCGAAGGACGGTGCTCTTTTGGCAGTATAGTGTCCCCGTCACTACACTGGGGCATTAGGACCCACACAGACCACAGGGTGAGCACCCCCTGCTGGCCTCACTAACACCTCTTCCAGGTGTTAGCTTAAACAACATCTGTAAAGTTACAACGCTCAAAGTTCAAAGCAAAGGGAGATATTTGCTTTTAAAGAAATCGCTTTTTAAGGACTACAACAAACGGCTGGTAGAGACTACACCACATTCCTCCCGGGTTAGTGACATCACCAACCCTAGAATTTACATAAACCCCGCCCCCTGAACACGATTTATAGATTATCAAGACAGAATATGCTAATCAATGACTAGAAGATAACTACACATCAGCTTCATAAATTCATCAACTAACCATTCAGAAATGTCCTGTTGCTTCTACATGTTGTCACTTCTTCTTGAGTCTCTCCATCATTGTCTGACTCCGGTTTGAACATAAAAGGCTAAAAGTTTTTGAAATTTTCAGTGCCTGTGTGTGTGAGGTAAAAGGACACAAGCTGTTGAAGCTCCGCCCCCTGTGCCGGGAGCAGCAGCTCATTTGTATTTAAAGGGACACACACAAAACGGTGTTTTTGCTCACCCTCAAAAAGTGACAATTTTAACATGCTATATAAAAATATCTGTGGGGTATTTTGAGCTGAAACTTCACACACACACACTCTGGGGACATCAGAGGCTTATTTTACATCTTGTGAAAAGGGCGTTATACCACCCCTTTAAATGTAACAGAAACATCAATATCCAACTTTCTTATTTTTTTGTAAGAATATCTGATTAAGAAATCAGCGCTCAGCACTCAAACGATAACAGAGGGAGTTTCTGATCCTGCAGACGTGGCCGTTGTCGCAGTCGAGAGTGTCAAATGATGGTGACGAGGTTTTAGGGAACTTGATAGGAGACTTGTTTTCTGCAAAGCTGCAAGATTTTTTTTCCTTTGGAGAAACGGGGATGTTCTTTCGGAGTCTATCTTGAGTTAATGACATTAATATTATTGGGATGATTATATAACACACACACACACACACACACACACACACACACACACACACACACACACACACTCTCTCTCTCTCTTAATTAGCATACTTCTCTTTAATCACACAGGCTTATTCATTATTCATCGCCGCAGCGAAATGAATTATTCAACAGTCACATTTCCGCACAGAGGAAGAAGAAAGTGAGGGATTGCCAGAGTCTCTCCTGTCCTCGCTCGTCCCTAAATCACACAACAGCATCTCTCTGTTTTTCCTCCTCTGCACATCATTCTGTCATTCTCTGATTGTAAACAAAAGCATGCTGGGAAAAAAAATCAGGCACAAAAACTGCTTAATTTTACCTAAATATACATTCTAAAAACTAATGCAACAACGATAACGATTGATGCCATCACTATAATTTTTTGTAAGTGTGTTAAATATACTTCTAGATAATTAACATAATAATAATAAAAAAAAATAACATGTTAAATATTTTTGTCAATCTTGAATATAAACCTTGAATTGTACTGTTTAGCAAAATAATTGATGATAAATATATATGTTTATCTTAAATTAAAAAACCTTAAATCCTAAAATAAAAATTCAAATGTTAAATATTAATGTCAATCCTGAATACAAACCTTGAAAAAAATATTAACATGGCTAATAAATAAAATGTAATTATAAACATAAACAAAATTTATGTTTTAAATTAATTAATTTGGACAAAAACAAACAAGTTAACATAAAAGAACTATGTTAAATATGTCAATCTAAAAAACAGAACAAATCCTAATGGACATAAAAAATAACTAAATAAATAAAATGTTAAATATTCATGTCAATCTTGAATATAAACCTTGAATTGTACTTGACAAAAAATATTTAACATCATAAAAAAATGTAATGTCAATCTTAAACTTAAAAAACCTGAAATTACTAGGCCTACTGAACAAAAAAAAATAGCATAATAAAATTAGTAAATGTTAAATATTAATGTCAACCTTGAATATAATCATTAAATATTTAAGCATGGCATTTCAGAAAACGTGTGATACAAACAAAAATTATAAACAAATGTTACTAAATGTTAAATAAATTATAAACATGTATGTTAATCTTAAACGGAAAAAAAAAAAACTGGACAAAAACAAACAAATTAACACAGAATAACTTAAATGTTAAATAAAAAACAAACAAATCCTAATGGACATTAAAAAAATAACAAAATATTAAAATGTTAAATATTAATGTCGATCTTGAATATAAACCTTGAATTGTACTGGACAAAAAATATTTACCATCATAATTTATTTTTATGTCAATCTTAAACTTAATGAACCAAAAAAATAGCATAATACAATTAGTAAATGTTAAATATTAATATCAATATTAAATATAATCCTTAAATATTTAAGCATGGCATTTCAGAAAACGTGTAATACAAAAAAATTAATAATTAATAAACAAATGTTACTAAATGTTAAATATATGTCAATCTTAAACGTAGGACGACAACAAAAATAATCAACATAATATAATATTAATGTAAATTCTATAACAGACAACGAAAACAAACAAAGCTTTTTGGGCAAAACTGGTCCGTTACCAAACACTATTTTTAACAGTGTTTCCCATAATCCTCTGCTCTGCTGCCAATCATCTGTTCAGAGGGAAAAAGAGAGCGTGAAAAGACTGAAGAAATCTGCACAAAACACATCTCTCTTCTGCTTCGGTTTCACTCAATTAGCTCTGCTTTCCATCAACACAGCCGCATTTGCATGAGCCACCCACACACACACACACACACTGAAGTTAATGAGATTGAGCTGGTAGGGGAGGACGCTCTTCTCCACGCTGTTTTAAAGCATCATGAGGTGCGACACAGTGTGTGCATCAAAGTCAGGCAGAGTTCATGATTCAGGCTGGATGATTTGAAGCTTTTCTTACTTATCTTGCAATTTGCAACAACAAAAGACAGTTTTACATCGCCTAGGGAAACGTATTAATGCTCTTTCATGGCTGAGAAGACTTAATTGAGTTCTCGGTTAATCAAAGCATCAATAAAATCTCCTAAAATCCCTCAGGAGAGATAAACAGTCACAACAAGCCAATAATTTGAATGCAAGAACTGACTAAATGCATGCATACTGTACATTCATTGCAACACAACAGCTCTTCCAAATGCATGCATGTAAATGCAAATACAGTAACAGTGTATAGGACTAAAATTAATGTTGATAAGCAGAAGAATTTGATGCAATATAATGTAATATTCAACAATATTATGGATCTGCCTTACTTAAGGTGGACTGATGACACAATTTTCTTCTAGAAACAAACTTTATTTTCATGTTATCTCTGTGAAGCTGCTTTGATACAATCTGTATTGTAAAAAGCGCTATTTAAATAAAGCTGACTTGACTTGAATCTATAGAGAAGAAAGATGTGAGATTACTGGGGTCATCTGCAAAAGTCTCCGTTTGCTCTCAAGATCCAAAGTGATCATTATTATTATCATGGGTTCTTTAGATCAGTGTTTTGGTTACACTGGGTTCTTTAAAGTACCAGATAATATATGTTTTTTTCAAGGCAGAAAAGCATCCGTCTTTGAAAACGGATATTTCAGGTTCTGGATTTAACCTCGTCCAGCGCTGTGACTGAACAGCTTTGGGAATCACTTCACTGAAACAACACTCATGTATTTGGGAATGGACCGGAACAGCTTTCTGCCTACATGAGGAAAACTAATGGAATATTTCAATCCTCCAGTCATCCCTCTACATCTGAAACATCCACACGGATGATGATGGTGTCGAGGAGGAAAGTTCTTGTCACTCAAACACACAGTTTTCTGCGGCGGCGGCTCCATATGGGGGTCGTATCTGTCACCCGTCGGCCTCCTGTGCTCATCGTGCGCTCCATCTGCTCTGATAGGCCGGAAATGAGCTCAAAAAAAGAGACAAATTAACTCTGGATGCGGCTCATCTCAGGTGCATCAGTCAGAGTGTGTGTGTGTGTGTGTGTGTGAGAGAGATAGTTTGTGTGTATGTGTGTGTTTGAGAGAGAGAGAGAGAGAGAGAGAGAGAGAGAGAGTGTGTGTGTGTGTATGTATAAGGACTGCATTTATATAGTGTGTGTTTTGTGTGTATATGTGTGTTTTGTGTGTGTGTTCATGTATGTGTTCATGTATGTGTGTGTGTGTGTGTGTGTGTATGTGTGTGAGTGTGTGTGTGAGAGAGAGAGAGAGAGAGAGAGAGAGAGTGTGTGTGTTATGTGTGTTTTGTGTGTGTTCATGTAAGTGTGTTCATGTATGTGTGTGTGTGTGTGTGTGTTTGAGAGAGAGAGAGAGTGTGTGTGTATATGTCTGTGTTATGTGTGTTTGAGAGAGTGTGTGTGTGTATATGTGTGTGTTATGTGTGTTTGAGAGAGAGAGAGAGAGTGTGTGTGTATATGTGTGTGTTATGTGTGTGTGCTCGGGTATGTGTGTGTGTGTGTGTGTGTGAGTGTGTGTGTGTGTGAGTATGTGTGTGTGTGAGTATGTGTGTGAGTGAGCGAGAGAGAGAGAGAGTGTGTGTGTGTGAGAAAGAGAGAGAGAGAGAGAGTGTGTGTGTGTGTATGTTTTGTGTGAGAGTGAATGTGTGTGTGTTCATGTATGTGTGTATGTGTGTGCATGTATGTATGTGTGTGTGTGCGCTTGTGAGAGTGTGTGTGTGTGTGTGTGCATGTGTGTGTGTGTGTGTGTGTAAATCAACCTGATTCACTCTTCTCAGCGAGTGAATGGACTGGAGGAAGTGTCTTATATTTGAATAATATGTTGAAGTAGGTTTTATTTTACAAATTTTATGTTAGTTTTAGTAATTTTGTTGTGATTTTGCTTTTAATAATTATTTATTTTGTATACATTTTTAGTTCAGTTTTAGTTATTTTAGCAGATCAAGTTAAACTAAATGAAAATGAGAAATGTCACTTTAGCAACTATCTGAAATAAAATAAGTTTACTTTTTTATATTTTATTTTATTGTAAGTTTTTTTTTTTTTTTTTCGTTATAAAACCCTGGACAGCACAGGATTTCTGAAGAGGAACGGGAGCAGAATGGGGATCAGGAACACCGGCACTGGATGAGCTCACGGCTCATTAATCAGCAACTTCATTTCAGAAACACTGATGGGTTTTATGCAGATTTATGCAGATTTAATGGAATTTAAATAAATACTTTTTTGAAATATGATTATTTAGTTCGATCTATCTGTAGTGCTATCTATCTATCTATCTATCTATCTATCTATCTATCTATCTATCTATCTATCTATCTATCTATCTATCTATCTATCTATCTATCTATCTATCACCTGTCTGTCTCTGTCTTCTATCTATCTATCTATCTATCTATCTAGAATGATAGAGCAATAGAAAGATAGAACGATAGAATGATAGACAGAAGACAGAGACAGACAGACAATAGATAGATAGATAGATAGATAGATAGATTCGTCTCATATTTAATGAAGTTTATCATTATCATCATTGATTCTGTAATTTTCCTGCTTATTACTGTGAAGCTGCTTTGTAACAATCTGTATAGTACAAAACTCCCTTTTTGATTTCACAGGTCTTTAAGCCCGGGACACACTTAACGATTGTAAGGCCGATTATGAGTGTAATTTGAGACTTACGACAGATCGTGCCCAAACGCGCCAGTGTTTAAAATCAGCTGCAGTCTGTGAGTGTGTTCAGTTCAGTCTTAGAATGTTTCAGCTAGTCGTTAAGTGTGTCCCCGGGAATAAAGAGTGGCACCATTATTACCCAGGGACAAAGACTTTGAGAAAGAAGCGATGCCAGGCGTTGGCACAGCACAGGTGCCACTACTGGCCTCAGGGGTTCGCTTCCGTCTGCCATAACTGCGCCTACACACACAATCTGCCGCCAGCTGGAGTCTCGCTTGGGCGCATTTTCACTGGGATGCGGATCAGTAAAGCTGTTTTGAAACTGTGCAGGTTAAAAAAAGAAAAAAACTGGGCAGGAGAAATGTAGGATGATCTGAAACATTTGCAGTGCCAGCGCTGGCTGACTCGAGTGTGCTGATGATCAGAGTAAAGGAGCGAATGACGCGTCGTCAGCATGTTGGCACTGATGCCGGGACACTGGGGCTTAATGGGACACATGCTCCGAAAAAAATCCCAAATTACTTCCTTCCCTTGAGTTGAGTAGATCATCAGTCAGTATTCACACATCAGACTGAGATGTTTTGTTAGTATTAAGCTTTAAAGTCCCCCTTTAGCCCTTAAAACTCATCTTTGATCACCAAAATGACATATTTAAAAGTTTTTTCAGTAACACTTTATTTTACAGTGTCCTTGTTACATTTGTTACATGTACTTACCAAAGCAATAACAGTAAATTATGCATCATTACATGCAACTAACCCTCAACCAAAGCCTAATCCTACCCTAACCCTATAGTAAGTACATGTAGTTAATTATTATTACACTGTAACAATGACACCTTAAAATAAAGTGTAACCATTTTTCCTTGAACTTTTTTTTGTCATGCCTTAAAATATCTTGAAAATAACTCTTGCCTCATTTAGTATACGTGGTTCTATGAATATGCAAATGAGCCCCGCCTCCACTCACTCACTGAGCTCAGAGATCCGCTCGTTGACGATCACACGTTGATCTGATTGGTTACAAGGTAGTTTGTGACGTCAGAAACACCAGCGATTTCAAAGCGTGTTTTTGAGACTGTCTTTGGTTCACTGCAGTTTTAAGGAGGAAATACTCAGCAATGCTGTCGACTTATGAATTTACACATGCTTTGACTTAAAGGTTGGGTAGGTAAGAATTGTCTAAAGAACTTTTTTTCAAATTGGCTTAAACTGTCTTTATATACCAATACATAATTAAAATGTAAGTACTTTGAAAAAGAGAGTATAAAAATTGAGTGACTATAGTGTATTTAATCTTCAAAAAACACAGCTCATTAATTCCTATCGGGACGAAACAAGTGATTGGCTTGCGCGACTGTCACTCTCCGTCGCCATGACTACCGCCGCTATTACTGGCTCTGCCCACGTGCGCGCAGTCGCGCACCCGTTTTTAGGTGGGAGTGAATGGAATTAATGAGCTGTGTTTATTGAAGATTAAATACACTAGAGTCACTCAATTTTTTATACTCTCTATTTCAGAGTACTTGCATTTTAATTATGTATTGGTATATAAAGACAGTTTAAACAAATTTGAATAAAAGTTTTTTTAGACAATTCTGACCTACCCTACCTTTAAAGCACATTAAAAACACCACATAGACATATAAACAACATTAAAAGCTTGATTTACACCACAGGGGGACTTGAAGAAATTGTTAGTCCTGCAGACATTTAGTGAGTACAAGAGAGGGATGGGAAACATTAGGTTTTGTACATGTACTTTACAACTATGTATCCTCTGCATAGAAATGAAAGTCGATGCTATGAGTGTGAAAAATATAACCAAGAGGTAAAATATAGATAATAAAAGCGGACCCAACACCGACCCCTGAGGAACACCATCCATATTAAATAAGCCAACATGTGGCTTTTATTTTGATATATGTTTAGTTTGAGTTAATAAAGTTTACAGTAACAGTGAGTACGAGGACCGTATGAGGGTTTTAATCTTCTGTATTTTTCTGTGACTCACAGAAACACACACAAATGTTTGAGATTAGATGACAGACATCAAGAAGCATTACTCACTGTATCCTCATATCAGATTTTATGACATCTCAGAGACAGAACGCTGTCGCAAGCATCCCTCATTACGTCA
The DNA here is from genome assembly GCF_949319135.1 of Squalius cephalus. Taxonomy (NCBI): domain Eukaryota; kingdom Metazoa; phylum Chordata; class Actinopteri; order Cypriniformes; family Leuciscidae; genus Squalius; species Squalius cephalus. The sequence goes on along the minus strand of NC_137126.1, from coordinate 48,061,385 downwards.
ATCCACACACACACACACACACACACACACACGTCACACACACACACACACACACAGTCATACTGGATCAGTCAGGGAGTTTCAACACTGCAAAAATTTTTTTTAATCAATTTCAACATTAGAATAAGAAATAATGTGTTGTTTCGACTTAAAAAAGTACGTATTCGTGCTGGACTTAAAATATTAAGTTTAGTCAACTTTAGTTTAGTTTAGTTAGGTTGGATATTTAATTCATCTCAACAAATTCTTATAACTAATCGCAGCAAAAAAAATTTACAGTGAAGTGATTAAGTCATTAAATGTGTCCAGAAGAAGCAGCTCGTCATCACACGCGTTACATACTCGACAGACGGAAGAGAAGAACTTTAGGATCTTCCTAGAAGGATGTATTGAAATCTGAAGGAAACGGATCTCTCTTCCTGGTCTCATAAACGTCAAGGCGGAAGATGTGATAAGAAACACGTGTTTACACAAAATAAAGTCTAACAATGTAGAAAAGCAGGGCGATGCAGAAAGGCAGATGATTGGTCAAAACAACAAACCTTTATTTATCAAGCCTATGTTTATAAAGGTTACACACTGCAAACTTTTAAAAAACACATTGATCATGTGTTTATGTCTACAACAATAACATCCTATCAGGCCAAATCCTGAAAAAATAATATTGAATTTTAATTTGAGGCGAAACCTCTCCATGCTTCATTCTAACATTTCTTATTTTTTCTGATTGCGATATTTCATGGAAGAGATCTGTCATCCGACCAGTCAAATCAAGCTCTATCAAAGTAAATAAAAATGTTATATGTGGGATAATAAAATATAACCAAAACAATGAAGGCCAACTGAACCATTTTCCTATTTTATAGCAGATAATAAAATCTCTGACAGGAGTTCAAAAGTCACCCGGAAAAATCAATGATCATGTAAGACCGGGTGTAAATTCAGATATTGCAAACGTCACTTCTGGGGTTTTATGGGTGATTGAAACCTTGAAAAAACAATA